>NC_058192.1:34478130-34581241 GCF_907165205.1 Coccinella septempunctata | reverse complement strand
TTCCTCTTTTTACATCAAAAACACCGACGTTTCGGTCTCAAATCGGACCTTTATCAAGGCTACAAAAATAAAAACAGATTAAAATTAGAACATGACAAATTTCACAAGATTTACATTAATGATTCTACAGGAATTGAGTCATCACAATAAAAACATATATCAATCTGTTCCACCGTATTCCTTTTAAAATGGCCATACATTCAGGTCTATTTTCTATTTTTCTACTTCAATATTCCAGAACTCTCACAATATCGTGGAAAAAAAAACACTGAAAATTTATGGGTTAGGATCACAGAGTACTGTTTAAAAAATTCTTTTGACAAGGGAGCACAGAAGTCATCAAACATAATCCCGATTATTTTCTCAAAGGAACTAATAGACTGTTATATATGGTGCTGAGTCTATTGACATCTTCTCTATAATTCACTGTTTTGTTCAGTGTTATGTGAATCATTTCACTTATGTTTCTCCGATAGTTGTTGTTTTCATGGTCAAGTATTGTCGTTTCCTCGAAATTGAATTTGTGTCCTTCTTTGAATGTATGTGAAGTCAGAGCAGTTTTCTCTTTATGTGTGATGTTGTTGGAGTCTGTTTTATGTTGTCTAATTCTGTCTTTTAACAGCTGTTTCGTCTGTCCGATGTAGGCCTTGTCGCAGTTCGAGCATGGGATGTTATACACCACTGATGATTGCAAATTTGTTGGTACACTATCCTTCAACTGTGTGAAGTATTTCTTTGTTGTGGTCTTGTTGTAGAAGGCACATGTGCAATTAATCCTCTTAAAGATCCTGGAAATTTTCTGTGAGAGTCCAGGTATAAAAGGGAATCTGCAGTATTGTGTAGTTTCTTTGTTTTTCTGTTGAATGTTGTTTCTCGTACACATTACTTTTTCTTTGGCCTTATTTACAACACGTTGGATGATATATTTTGGGTAGTTGTTTTCTCTTAAAATTTTGCAAACTTTCTGTGTAGTCTCTTCTCTAAATTTGCTGTCACTTAATGACAATGCTCTGTACATCAGGCTGATTGCAGTGTTGACTTTTTGGGTGTTACTATGGTTGCTGTAGTAGTTTATAATCCTATTTGAATTTATAGTTTTCGTGTACCAACAGGTCGTCAAATTGGTCTCTTCTCTGGTTATTAAAAGGTCTAAGAAAGGAATTTTGTTTTCATTTTCATCTTCTATAGTGAACTTTATACTAGGGTGGTATGAGTTGAACAGGTCAAATATGGTTTGTCTCATCTCCAAGGGAATCAACATCAGAGTGTCGTCCACATAAAGTAACATTAAAAGAATGCGAAAAGTTAATCTATCGCAAACAAAGTCAAACAGGTCATTCATCACCAAATTTGCAAAGGAGGTGCTGGCAGGTGCTCCCATTGCAGTTCCATTTAATTGTTGGTAAAATTTGTTATTGAAACTAAAATATCCTCCTTCAAAACATAATTCAATCAGTGATATGAAGGTAGCTTTGTCCAGGGTAGTAAAATTCTTGATATAGTTCCATCTTTTGTGTGCAACTCTGATTACCAGGTCCTTGGAAATATTTGTAAACAGGGAAACCACATCCAGTGATATAAGAATATAGCCTTTTGGTACCACGATATTTTTTATAATCTCCTTTGCCTGAATGGAATTTTTAACATTATATGGTGATGTTGATAAAACTTTGGATAGAATGTCATGCATAAGCTTTCCCAGGTTGTATGTGGGTGCATTGATGTTACTTACGATTGGTCTCAAACTCAATGTATCTTTGTGAGTTTTTCTCAGACAGTACAATTTAGGTATTACACTGTTGTGTCTGATTAACGTTCTGTATTCGATCTCATTTATTAATCCAGCTGTCCTCATTTCTTTCAACTTGTTATTTACTTTGTCTTGTATCTTCTTTGTGGGGTCCTTGTTTAGAGGTTTATATGTTTCTTCATCCTCGAGAAGTCCTGTGACTCCTCTAATGTATTCTTCCTTGAACATAACCACTGTACAGTTGCCTTTGTCAGATTCAGTTATTATGATTTCAGGATTATTTTGTATGAACTCATTGGTACACCTGAGGTATTTCTTGTATGGAAATCTGAATTTGTCTACTTTGTCATGTCTTTTCAAATAATTGTTCACAGCACCAGTACATTCAATATATATATATTCAGTACATTCATATATATATATATATATATATATATATTTACGCCGTAAGGTGTATTGCTGGACCGATATTTTCTGATGACTATCCGTTCTTTGCTGGACGTCGTTTTTTATATGTCTTAACGTGACTTGCTGGACAAGTTACATGCATTGTTGCCAGATGCACCTCCTTATTTGCAAAATGAGGGAAATTAGCGATCCGAGAATAAAAATTCATTTCACTGTAGATGCTCCACATCTGTGACCTACATTTTTATCAACGAATATACATATTGAGTAATTCAATGTCTTTCATACTCCAAGGGTATATTTATGCTTCTTTTAGATATGTTTATTGAAATTTATTCGAAGAATGATGATGAACCAAAAGTTTAAGAAGACTTTAGTCAACATGAAAAATGCGTTTTCTCCGTGAGTATAGAAAATATTCTTGGGACATCTTTTTATTTTTCTGGGCACCTGTGCTATGTTTTCTGTAGTTTGTCAAAATTTCCTGCTATAATTCGTCGCGTATACAGTTTTTTTTGAGCATTCCTTATAGATTATAAGCAACGTGATTACATCTGCATAATTCTTTAACATCTTCAAATGCTTTTTCTGCTCGTAGCTATGGTGTTATGATTATTTATTTATACAGGGTGCGGCACGGAGGATGGATGGTTTTAAAAAAATAATAAAAGCGTTAATTTTTACTCAAAAACACATTTATTGACGGAATCAGATTCTCAAGGAAATAGCATTTGAGACAGTCAAGTGTGGAAAATCACATCAGGCATGTGGTGGCCGAAATCGGTGATGCAGTGCTGGAGGCGCTCTGGCTGTGTGGGCGGTCGCCCCATCCTGTTGGAACCACACACGTCGGATTGGAACACGTTGCCGTCGTAATTCGGGGATAAAGAAGTTGTTGATCATTTCGACGTACCGCTCTGAGTTCACGGTAACAGCACGACCATTAACGTCTTCGAAGAAGTAAGGGCCAATGATGTGAGTTTGCGATACAGCGCACCAAACCGTAACTTTTGAGCTGTGCAGCGGTCTTTCGTGTAAGTGTTGTGGATTTTCATGTGTGGATTTTCATAAATGCTAGGAACACGCGAGTCTAACAGCACCTTTCCCACTTCTCTCGTCCTCAGTGGGGGAAAGTTATGCTCATCTGAAAAACGTCCGCCCTCCATGCCGCACCTTGTACAATAACTGATGACATTAATAAATTATCATTATTCCCATAACATCGTGAAGTGAATAACTTGATTCCTAACATTTCTTTCTTTCCTTTTATGTTGTATAATTTTGAAGATTGCTTGGTCTTCCACAACTCCGCCTTTGACGAGCATTACTCAAGACATCAGATGTGGTTGATTCACAAACACTATGATTCGGAACTTTGGAGTGATCCGTCTCATATTCAGCGTTTGGTGAAAATTTTTCTTCAGTTTCTGATATAGGTGGATCTTTAAGCGAATTATCAGTTGAAACCATATCGAAAGTTTCCATCAATACATTGGGAGGAATTGAATCATTTGTATATCCTTCTGCATACCTCTTCCTCATCATAGGCTATGACAATAATCTCTTGCTCTCTAGGTTCGGTACCGTATCCACTACGGATAGGGTGAATATATGTGCACACCTGAATTTTGTGTTTATTTGTTGTGTATTATATTACTTTGTGTACCATTTCAATATGTAACTGTATTCCCCATTTTTTTTTCTTTTGTTTTCCTGTAATTGGGAGTGTATCCTGTAGCATATGACATTAATAAATTGTCATAATCTCCATAACATTGTGAAAGTAATAACTTGATTTCTAACATATGGGCTCAGATATGAAGATCTTTTTAAACCTTCCTTACTTCCCCCCAATAGTTCCTTTTAGTTTTGAAGACCACTTGAGGAAAAAACAATGCTAACCTGAAGCCTTACTTATCATGACAAAATTTGCATTCATCAAGTTAAGGTCCACAATATTCCGAATATTTAATGATAACCAACATTGTTTCATGCAGGATAAAAGTACAGAAACAGCAATTTATCAATTGATCCAGGAAACCAGGAGAGTCATAAAAAAGCAATACTTCATTGACATTTGACTGTTTAGAATATGAAAATTAATGAATACCATGGAGCATGGAGTGTAAAGCAGATACACCCGAATGCAAATATTGACACCAAAAATTCAGAGTAGTTGGTCCTTCATAGGCCAATTTCTTTTAGACTCCGTTCGAAAGTTGCGGAGAAAGACATTTTACATTAGGTCTATGTTTGTCCACTTTTTTCATCCCCCCAGGCCCCCAGATTGTAAAAAACTAGGCAAAATGGATCAGATCGTATTAACAATGTCCACTTTTGTATACCCGGAGAACCACAGAATTCGATCATAGTGTTGAGTTGGTACCACTAACGGCGGTTTTCAATAAACCTATCTATCCATTTTTTACTGAAGATAGAAAAACCATCTGATTTCATTTCTATGATCTATCTGTAGATATATTTTAGAATGGTTACCAATGGTTACTAATCATCAGTAAGTGAAACGATGGATAGATAGGTTTTTTGAAAAAGGTCGTAAATGAAAGCCTTGAGAAGTTGGCAACTCCAGAAACGAATTTTGAAACCATAAAGCAAAAGAAAGTTCGTTTGTCCATCTTTTTTGTGTTTGCCTAGGCACCATTTAAGAATTATGAAGAAAGGAATTTATATCTTTCATTTTCGGAGCAGCACGCCCAAATTGCAGAAATGTATTTTAAACGTTGAAATTGATCAATTGTCCAAGGTTAGTCCACTTTCGACCATAAAATTATTTTAATTGTCCACAAAAACAACCGTAAAAATCAAACGTCGACCATCGTAGGTGCACTTTTTTTTTTACCTCAGCGAGAATATTTTGGAACGATTCAACATCATGTTGGTCTACGACGGTCGTCCACGTTTTTTCAATTTGTCATTGTTGAAGGGATATTGGAAAATAAGTTATTTCAGTGCCTTTTCTTGATCAAACAACACAAAATTTTTAGTTTTGAAATTCGAATTTTGTGTTACCAACTTCCAAAACTTTTAATGATTGATTTTTTTTGGTTCTGTGGATGGAAAAATGAAAAATGAAATATGTAAATCGGTGGACTATTGTTGGATAAATGGTCTATACCATTCGAAACAATTTTTTTGCAATTTGATGATCACGATCAGAGATTGCTCAAAAAAATTTATTTTTTCTAATTTTGAGATATAAAAGGACACTTTTCAAAACTCACTGACGTTTTAAAACGTTTTACTTTTCGCAACCAGTTACGCAAAGTAAAATATTTCGCAACTGATGATGAAACGATACTTGCTTTCATAGTATAAGTGAAAAATTGAATAATTTCCGTCAATAGACGATTTTGGGAATCTGCGGGAGACGCTTTTGAAGACGTTTTTGGTACATTTAATTTCAAATAATAGCAACATCCTATTCAAAATTAGAAAAAATGTTGTGTGAAACACGTTGGAAAACACTATTTTTCGTATTTCGCGTTCTCTACGCTCATTTCGAAAAATAATGCTTTTCCTAACTGGTTGCACAAATAACTATTTATTATGATGCATACATTGCCATGAAGAGAACTTTCATTTCAAAACTGAAAAATATTCAATGACCATTGCAATTCATCTCTGGGAAAAAAACACTTTGTCTTTATTGGATGTGATTTTCTGGAAAGGGAATGAAGGTCATCTTTTCTTTAAATCATGTCTTTAATACGATGCCATTTATTTCTCATCCAAATCAGTATTACACTTAGGCACTGTTTGTTTTATTTGATTAAATTTTATTTTTGACTGTGCATGAAAGTTAAATGCATCAACCAATTTAATATTCCAAGGAAATGAGCAGTAAACAACACGGTAACACATTAGAGTTTTCGAATTTGTGTGGATTAAGTCTATCGTGCAGCTATACCCGCATGGACATAGGAAAATCTATTGTTCATTGCTGGACGTCCAGCAATAACACGCTCTGTCCATTAATTGACGCATGGATGAATGGTTCGGTCCAGCTAAAAACGCAACGATATAATATATATTTATGGCGAAGGGTGTATTGCTGGACCAATATTTTCTGGCAAATATCCGTTCTTTGCTGGACATCGTTTTTATATGTCTTCGCGTGAAATTCTGGACAAGTTGCATGAATTCTTGCCAGAGTCAACTCGTTAAAAAAAAATTTCTTTATAGTGCATGCTACAAATCTGTGATATGCATATTGTTAAATTCGATGCCTTTTCTATTTCGATAGTTCTTTTTTCACTTATTTGTTGAAGTTTGTTTCAAATAGGCTCTATTTAACCAAAAGTTCGAAGAAATCTTAGTCAACATGGAAACATGGAAATTTCGTTTTGTCCACGAAAATGCTTGGGAAAGCTCATCTCTCAATTCCTCAAAAAGTTGTTGTTATTTTACTTGTATTTTGTCGAAATTTTTTGTGAAAAATAATCGTCGTGTGTACAGGCTGTAATCGATCATTTTTTGAATCTGAATAATTTTCACCTCTTTTAATGTACAGGGTGGGCAAAATTCGTTATCTACTGAAGGGAGCTCGAGAACTAGAGTAGCTAGAAGAAAACCGACGACACTTTTTTCTCCACTAATCCAAAACTGAAAACAGATCCAGCCTAACGTTTATAGATTTTGAGTTATGAACGAAAATTGAGAAATTGTCATTTTCAATGAAGCTGAATAACTCGCTTATTTGAACTCGTATTCGAAATCCGTTTTAACATTCTACAGGCACTTTTTTATGAGGAATTCGAATATGATATTATTAAATTTTTTGATCCAGTCAATTTGGAGATACGACAGGGATTTTTGACTTTTCAAATGTAAACTATAGTTAAAAGTTCTTTCGTCTTGCTGCAATTTTTTTGTTGATTTCAAAAATGTATGATATGTCGCTATTCACATGAATATAACATAAGAAAAAAAATTTAATACTTTTTCCTGCTTTTCGATTCACTGTTGATTTTTCAGTAGGCTGGCGTAACCATAGCGACCGTTGAAAATGCATTATGGTTCGTGAACTCCACATAATTCTATGTTAACTCAACCTTCTGTGATAGGAATCACTAACTGCCGAATAATTATTTCTTTTATATATCGATATCGAGATCGATATCCTTTAAAAGAGAGTTAAAGATTTTCGTTTGATTATTGAAGGAGAAAATTTATTCAATTATCGTTTTTCTATTCATGAAAGAGACTTAGAAAGTCAGTAATATAAATCAAATACGATAGTTAACTATAATTATAATTTTCACAGAAGTAAGATGATGAAAAATAGGTACTTCTGTCAACGGTAGTGTTCGAATTGCGAACCATTGTTAGATATGCATGCCAAACATCGCGAGAACAAACGATGACGAATTAATAATCGAAATATTTATTCAGCAATCCGTGATTCCAATCATAATGGCTCAGGTTCACAAAAGATAATGCATATTCAACGGTTGTTGGGGTAAGCCAGCCTACTTATAATTCAACAGTGAATCAAAAAGCAGGAAAAACATTGAATTTTTTTCTCGTGTAACATTCATGGAAAATGCGACATATGATACATTTTTGAAATCAGCAGAAAAATTGCAGCAAGATGAAAGAACTTTCAACTATAGTTTACTTTTGTAAAATCAAAAATTCTCGTCGTATCTCGAAAATGACTGGATCTAAAAATTAAATAATATCATATTCGGATTCCTCATATAAAAAAGTGCCTGTAGAATGTGACAACGGATTTCGAATATGAGTTCAAACAAGCGTGCTAGTCAGCTTCATTGAAATTGACAATTTCTCAATTTTCGTTCATAACTCAAAATCTTTGAACATTAGGCTGGAGCTGTTTTCAGATTAGAATTGTCAGGATAAAAGAGAATGTGCCGTCCGTTTTCTTCTAGCTGCTTTAGTTCTCGAGATCCCTTCAGTAGATAACGAATTTTGCCCAACCTGTACTTTCTGCTCGTACCTGTGCGCTTAGACATAAACTAGATTTAAAAATTTTTTTACTTCCCCTCAAGAGATATGGAAAATAAGTTATTTCTGTGAATTTTCCTGATCAGGAAACCAAAATTGCGGAAAAGTATTTCAAATAAATTAGATAGTACTATCGTATGCAGAGGAGGATTTAGATATTCGACACCCAGGGGCAAACAAATCCAGATTTTTCGCGACATTGTTTCGAGTTATCTTCAGCTCCTTCCTTTTTCCCCACTCATTTTGTTTCTTCAAGATTATTCATCTATGAAGTTTTTCTGCTGTTCGATGTACCTCTTTCAATGAATACTTGACTCAATAGTTTTTCTTTTCATTGTTATTATTTGTTTCTTGTATTATTATCAACATTCTGAAAACTATGGATAACATTTGGTTTTACTTATAAATTTTCCCGAATTGGTGATTTATATACATATTTTGATATGCTTTTGCCGAAACTATGGCAGATATAAAAAAAAATAGTTTTCCAATGTTCAAAACATTTTCTATGAAAAAAACTCATCCTCCGAAACATTGCTACCAATATTTCGAATTGTAATTCAGCGATGTATATGGAATTGAATACGGGTGTTGTGAGTTTCACGCTTACACTTGATAGGCCTCATTCACAAACAAATTTCTGATCTATAATTGTAATGAAAATTTTTTGATCATCACTTCTGTTGCGAGTTAGTACCTGATAGGTCATAGGTACTCCTCAATTTTCATGATTCTAAAGTTACACTTCTGTTTAAACTTCCTAAAATGTCCTGTTTTCATTGCTCAATCAAAATCTCAATATATAAAACAAAGTCGCTATTCTGTGGGTTACACCATTTATAACTCAAGATTGGATGAAGTGTTTGTTATGAAAGATGATTTGTTGGATTCTTCTACGGGATTAATATAATATACATTAAAACACAATCATTAAAAATTCGATTGAATGAAAATAAAGGAAATAATTATCCCTCTTGCGAATAACGCCAGTAGGTGACGCTACGTTAAATAGCGTTTTCGTGAAAGTATTATATTGGATATTAATTATTAAGATAGGAGCTTGTTTGACAGTTGGTGAAAACGGGCGTCAGACTTTTTCATAGCAAATATCCTACTCATTAGAGAACTGCTCTTGTTTTTTCAATATCTCCGATAGTTTTACAGAGTCCACATCCCTTTATTCAACCGAATTATTTATAACTGTTGTTATTTTTCAGTCCTGGTTGATTTTCCTCAAGAATAATATGATCAAGAATCGGATAACACCTTGATCATCATTTTCTGAGCCCGAAATCTTCAATTAGAGAAAATAGAACTTGAGTTGTAGGCTTATGGTATGGAAATGGGTAATAGATGAGAGCGTAATTTCGATTACATTTTGCGGCGCTCATACGCTAAAATTATTGATGATACGAAAAAATATGTAGGAGTATATTGTTGTGAATCTACTCTAGTTTAATTTTTCATATAATTGTTATCATCGTCAAATGAGTCAAAAAAACGAGATATTTAAAAAAAATTGATTTTTGCTGTCATTTCGTCAAAATGGCGGCCAAAGCGAGAAGGATGGGAAGTTGATATTCGGAGAAAGCATATCACAATATACAGGGTGTCCCAAAACTAGTGAATCAAACGTCACACCACGATAGAGTAGATCAAATACTATCGAATGACACCAATATTAGTTGAGCGAAAATATACCGTTTCCAAAAAAACCTAACCTGAAATTGCCGATTTTCGGACTAATTTTCTAGTCACAAGGCCAATTTGTGATTAGGGACAGCATTTTTCGCCCATATTATTACCCCAATAGAGGGGGTTTATTCAGAGTAATAAAAATTATGTAGAAAAAACAAGAGTTTTAATTTACATTTATTTAGGTTTTCGATTAACTCCTTGAAATAATTTTAATTAGGTATAATGAAACAATAATCTAGGATTAATATAATTTAAAATCGCTATCTTTTTTCCCAAACTGGCCCTGTGATTGAAAAAAATTTTGTTCGAAAATCGGCGGTATTTTCATAAACTTCTGATTATTTTGGAAACGGTACATTTTCGCTGAACTAATATTGGTATCATTCGATAGAGTTTGGTCTACTCTATAGTGGTGTGACGGTTGATTCACTAGTTTTGGGACACTCTGTACAAAATCGCCAATTTCCAAAACTTTCGACTAATATTCCCGGGTAACCATCTCAACGCTCAATTTCAAGATCAAGCACCTAACGCCTTTTTAGAATAATTTGATTTGACACACATTTTGTGACTTACCCAAATTTCTTTCGTTTCTCTTTTGAAATAAATCATCGAATCAAAATTGATTATCTGATATTTTATTGTTGGGACATAAACTCATAATAATAATTTTTTTTTTCAATTTTCAGTTCGAATTGCTAGTAAATCTTATTGTTCAGTTTCAATCATAACTCTTTGTTCGTGAAAGCATGCTCATTAAAAATATCAATCAATGTTTTTTAATAAATGTATCTTTCAACTAATAATGAAACCACTAATACCATGGAGAAGTTTTTATTAAAGAGCACATGAAAAAGGACATATAGAACAAAAAATGCTTTTTTGATTATGAAAAATAAAAAGGGATAGAAAGCTGAAGATTTCCTCGAACTAGATAGTTTAAATAGATCTCCTTTTTTTAATACTATTGTAAATGAATGTTTTCACAGCTGACGGAGACCTTGAACTCAACACTTCATTCGTTTCTATTACATAAGAACATTCTCTTAGACTAGGATATGATCCTTCTTGCAGGTGACGAGCAACTGTTTCTTCTAACACTTCCTGTTCTTCTATGCTGTATCTTTCTTTCTTTGCTGAAATAATGTGTAGTTGATCATGATCTACTGTATAAAGTTATTACTCATCTTTTCTGCAAACCTCAAATTCTGTGATCAATAATTGTATCATTGAAATAGGAATCTTTGGAAACTGCAATGCAACATTCGAAAGAAAGATTTTTGACAAGTGATTTAGGAATTAAATGTTGAATATGATTGACGGATTCGAAATTATCCGAGTTATGTGTACATTTATATTTATGTTAATATCTTTGAATACTTCTATGTTCATGTTCGGTTGTTGAGAATCGTGCGTTAATTGAAGAAAAATCATGCATTAGTAGGGGTTGTTAATGGACGATTTCGTGTACGTTGAGATGACTTGATCGGCGGAAAATAAATATAAGTTGAGATTCGTGTTTTCTTTGGGGTAATTGAACTGCATGAGTATTGGTCATATTATACAATGACTTGAATTTTTGTGGAGAAAATCTCCATTTCAATATAATATTATTATTGACACATTGAAGAAAATATACTCACGTTTCAAGTTTTCACGCATCATCTTATTTTTCTTCTGGTCTGCTTTGATTTTCTGAATAATTAAATGAGGCGTACGCCTATTCATCGCAACTCTGTTTTTGTAGTAAAACTCCTGTACTTTAGATTTCGAGATTTCCTCATTGTGATCTATTTCAGGACTGAAGGTCTCTTGAAGAAGTTGTATTTCTCTTTTACTCCATGGTACACGTCTAGATTTTTTACCTAAAATCAGGTTTATTTCCGCTTGGGAGAGATTTTCTTCTTCGTTTTCTGAGTCACTGCAACTGGATAGTTCATAGTTAGATTCCTCTTCAACATTCGACGTTGTACGTTCTGAATTTGAAAGTCTGTTATTTTCTGCCATATTTTCTGAATTACAAGACGTCGACGGTAAATGATGGGGATATGATTACTTTCGGCGAACCAAATTTCAAACTTAATTGTACTTCTTTAAGACTACTGAGATCATCCGATTTACACAAGAGTTCATTATTCCCAGTCATTCTTTCAGTCCTTCGAATCACATAAGAATTATTTTTCTTAACGCGAAATAATGTATACATTTTGCAGCTTTCACTCCCTTCGACGACGAAATCAAACTGAATTCACATTCAAGGAAATGAACAGCAAACAACATGGCAATACAGCAAAATGTTATGATTTGGGTGGGGGAAAACTATCGTCCAGCTATACACGCCTAGACATATAATAATATGCTGTTCATTGCTGGACGTCCAGCAATAACACGCTCTGTCGTATATATATATATATATATATATGTATATATATATATATATATATATATGACTAACGTTGAGTTCCAAGACATTTTGTACATATGGAAAGAGCATATACATCCGATTGTATATCGGTTCATTTTACCATATATTAGTTCGAGAAAGCTTTGGTTACATCAAACTCAATATACTCATTGTTGTTCAACTTTTATATCAATTTTTGCATGCAATGTCTAGTTCCAAGACATTGCCAAAAAAGTTGTTTAATGTTGATTGCCTAGATTTCCTCATTTTAAATAATTATACATGGTGGACATGTGTTGATTATATGTCCTGAAGTAATAAACTTAGTGGAAAATGTTAGGATACGAAATTTCTCCTACTATGAAAAAAATTAAGAATGAATTATTTACTTTAAAGTCCTAACCACACAAAGTTCCTTTCTTCATCGGCCTTAGGTACCTTTTTATTATTGAATATTTTTTCGTCACAATTCTGATTGGTATTGATTAAACTTATCTTATTTCAAATCAATTAGTTTCCGAGATAGCGAATTCCAAAAATTACTCATCGCATGTCCGGCTTCAAAAAAATAATTAGGTAGGCTCCGTGTCGAAACAACACCCTGTATATCATTATACATAATTTTCAAAACGAGCCTCTATTACACATGCTCTGTAAGTACGTGACTGTCCGCTCAACATTTGAAACCCCTTTTTCAACTACATTTGATTTCTACCGATTGCCCTGAAACGTGTAGCAAATCTTCAGATTCGGTGACAGTACAATGTACAATTATCTTCGTGTGATGGAAAGACTCGGTCAGTTGAACACAGTATATGGTGACTTGATCAGTTTTTCTCATAACTGCCTCAATTAAGGTATAAAATGAAGGAGCTCTGTTGTTCAGTTCAGGATGAGGCCGAGATTTAAGATGATCCTAGATTGATCTGACCGAACTGAACTGAAATGTCAAAATCAATCTAGGATAAACTTTAATTCCGAACTGAACAACTGGGCCTATTCATGTAGAGTTTCGGATTTTGCGAGAATCTACTACTTTTTCTTCAAAACAACAACTGCGCTGAAGGAAATGTGATTGACTGTTAGCGACACATAATATCAACCATCTAAATTCTTTAGTCTATACAATTTTTTTTGAACTCTCATTATACTATGTAGCAGTCTGATACTGAAATCCGTCATTTGACAAAATGAGTTGTCAGTTCATAGACTGACCAACATTTTCGAAAGCTATTGATCTATTAATTAAATCGTTCTATAAATGGTGCTAAATTGACAGTCGTATTGTGAACAACGATATGCAGCGGATTATCTAAACACGAAATAAATTCTGAAATGTTTCGGATCATGAGGTTAATTGAATAAGTATCTTTTTCGTATCATTTGTTGAACTTCATTATTCTAAATATTCTTCAATTAATGAAAATATAATATCAACACACATAGTTTTTTGATTTAATCGTCATCAAATCATTAAATAAATCGTTTCTCGAAAAGTTTCGAGTCTTGAGGCAAATAGAATATTGAATTATTTACATCATTACTTGCCGAACTTCAAAGTTCTGAATGAATTAAAATATGAACTTGACAATATACGAGACAGTTTTCGCAAGAGTTTCAATGAAATCTGAAAATTTTCATCATTCTGGAGCATTCCGGACATCAATAATTCTCGAATCATCCATGGCATAAATTCAATTTTATCCAATATAACACGCAAAACGAAATGTTACTCGAACGCATCTTGAGCAATTCGTTCCTAAAAAGCTCGAATCAGGTAGAAAAGTTTGAACCCTTCTTATCAGCATTAACACGTGTTTTGTAGTAAACAGATGCCGATTTCATTTCGGGCAACTTTTATATCAATTTTTGCATGCAATGTCTAGTTCCAAGACCTTGCCTAAAAAAGTTGTTTAATGTTGATTGCCTAGATTTCCTCATTTTGAATAATTATACATGGTGGACATGTGTTGATTAAATGTCCTGAAGTAATAAACTTAGTAGAAAATGTTAGGATACGAAATTTCTCCTACTATGAAAAAAATTAAGAATGAATTATTTACTTTAAAGTCCTAACCACACAAAGTTCCTTTCTTCATCGGCCTTAGGTACCTTTTTATTATTGAATATTTTTTCGTCACAATTCTAATTGGTATTGATTAAACTTATCTTATTTCAAATCAATTAGTTTCCGAGATAGCGAATTCCAAAAATTACTCATCGCATGTCCGGCTTCAAAAAAATAATTAGGTAGGCTCCGTGTCGAAACAACACCCTGTATATCATTATACATAATTTTCAAAACGAGCCTCTATTACAGATGCTCTGTAAGTACGTGACTGTCCGCTCAACATTTGCAACCCCTTTTTCAACTACATTTGATTTCTACCGATTGCCCTGAAACGTGTAGCAAATCTTCAGATTCGGTGACAGTACAATGTACAATTATCTTCGTGTGATGGAAAGACTCGGTTAGTTGAACACAGTATATGGTGACTTGATCAGTCTTTTCTCATAACTGCCTCAATTAAGGTATAAAATGAAGGAGCTCGGATAGTAAAATTTAGTGAGCCACGAAAAAACCAAATCGAAGATGGATGCGCCATAAGATGGCGTTTTACATAGTCCATTTGCACAATTCCATCGTCATTTCCCAATGACGATCTGAATATTTTATTCTCACAACTCGCTCAGTTTTGGTATATACAGGGTAAGTCAAAAATGTGTACCGAGCTTTCTGGGGGTGATAGTACATTGAAAAGTAAGTATAGTCTGATATAAACTCCTAGTCCAAAATGCATATTGAGGTAGATATATCCTTCCAAAGTTGATAAAATTAATTTCTCCGCATAACTGTTAAACGGTTGAAATTTCGTGCATAAATGTATGTTGTTGAAATACATTTTTTTATTACACTTCTATATTTCTGTCTGATATTGTTAGAAAGGGTGTTCTTAGAGGGTGAATCATAATATTTTTGGTACTTCTTTCATTGTATTCGTTCTGTTGAAAAAAATAGAAGCATTCGGTGGGGCGAAGAAAATTACATGAAAAAGGTACTCTTCTCCAAATACAAAAAATCGAACCGTTTTCGAGATATTTGAGTTCTTGTTGTCACATGATGTCAGCAGATTCATTCATCGCGAGATATATCGATGACGATGTTTTAGCAGGCCATGAACAATTCTGTTCTGAATTTTGTCGATGATATAATCATCTCTGCATAAAACTTACAGCAGCATTTGCATTTCCGAAGCACTCGCCAAGCATCAAAAGCATATCAGTTTGTTCAGAGAACGAATAACCTTCCATTTCTTAAAATTCCAGTTGAAAATAGCAAAAAATAAGCAGAAAAACCACACGAGAAATTAACTACAACAATGTTCATGACATGAACGTCAAAATTAAGAACAAAATTGATCATGGCCTGCTGAAATATCGTTATCGATGAGTCTGGCGATGAAAGAATCTGCTAACATCATGTGACTACATAAACTCAAATATCTCGAAAACGATTCAATTTTTTTATTTGGATAAAAGTACCTTCTTCATGTAATTTTCTTCGCTCCATAGAATGCTACAATTTTTTTCATCAAAACGAATACAACCAAAGAAGTTGTCGCAAAAAATCACGATTCACCCTCTAAAAACACCCGTTATAACAATATCAGAAATGTATAAATGTAATAAAAAAAATGTATCATAAGAAATACATTTATGCACGAAATTTCAATCTGGTGGAATATACCGGTTAGAACTTATGCGGAGAATTCTTTTTAATTTTATCAACTTTAGAAGTATATATCTTTCTCAATATGCATTTTAGGCCATTAGGTTATTTATCAAACTCTACCTTTTTTTCAATATACTATCACCCCCAGAAAGCTGAGTAGGTACACATTTTTGACTCAACCTGTCGATTAGGTTAGACTAGTTGAATACAGTACACTACTAAAAAAGTTTCAAATTCTAAATGGCCACCACCAAAAATTGGTAAATTTGAAAATTTTATAGACCTCCCTTAGTATGGGTTTCAAATTTTCAGCTCAACTCATAGAATAGAGTAGAGTAGAACAACTTTTCTTCTCCCAAATTAAAAAAAATCGTTTAAATGAATTTTCTCCAAGAGTGATGTAAAGTAAAGCTCTTCTAGTTTCGAATTGTTTGATCACAAAATGTAAGCATTCCATCACTTGATTATTGATACCGAGTGTGATACATAATAAAATATTGCAGCACCTGATTCCGAAAGCACTTTGACTGAATTTCATACCATCACTTGTTACGTAATGAACATTAGGAAATACATTCGGAAACATAGAGAATAAAATCTTTGATGATCTATCATATTCATTGGAGTATTCGAAATGTTTTATTAATTTTTCAATTGAATGATTCAATATTTAGCGTGGCGTGGAAAGTATATTAATCTGTATCTCGGTTAGCATGAAAATTCGATACTCTGATGATTCACTCGCATCGGATATTCATTCTTACCTTGACACATAATATACAACTCCCTAATGTTACAACTGCAGCTGCAGGAATGTCCTGGTAATTAAACATTTTATATGTTCAAAAACCATCTCTCTCATGCATAAATGGGTTAATATACCTGAACAGAACGAAGAAAGTAGAAGAAACAGGGTGTTTTACGGATAATTGCACAGGCTTTCAGTGCAGATGCAGGACATTTTGGAAAGTCTGAATCAGTTTTCGAAATATGTCCTGAGTATATTCATTCGAGAGATGTTTTTTGTAAGTATGTCATCAAAAACTTTCAGTCGGCATAACTCTTGAACACCTTTATAGGTTTTCGTGGAAATGTCAACAAATAAAAGCATTGGAAAATGACGATGATTCAATTATAATGATTTTTTGATAGCGCGGGTCCGTACTGAGAGTTTTTTATTTCACATCTTGTAGCACACTGTACATCAAATTTTCAAAAAGCACAATTATCTCCAAAATTTACACAAAATTAAATGTCTTTTCCAACAAGCTTTCCATACAGCACATGACGTCCAATAGACGCCCATTTTATATCCAAATGAAGTACAAACATCCACGGACCTTACATGGTCCAAGTCCAATGGATGTACATTTCTGGACCTTTACTGTACGTTCATAAATGGACGTTTTACGGATGTCCATTTAACTTTAAATAAAGGATGTTGGACAAATATCTATATGCGTTTCTTATTGGACATCTTCTGGATACACAAATCTGGATCTTTATTGTACTATCGTAAATTGTACGATAGTGTACGTCTATTCAACGTACATTTTTGGATCAACGTAAGTTATTCATGATTGTACATCTATTGGAAGTTCGGATCTGGATCTGAATATCTGCTTCCAGAAATTGTACTTTTCTGTACGACGTACGACAACTGGATGTATCATTTTAGAGTATCCATAATTATTCATTTCTCAACATTCGTAGGATGAACAGGACCGTATCTTATTTCTACAATCAGCATGGTTATTCAGCCATATTTTTAGATTAACGTGAATTATCCATGATTTTACATCTTTTGGCTGTTCAGAATTGTATGTCAATTATTTGCCTCCAGAGATTGTACTTTTCTGTACGACAACTGGATGTATCATTTTCGAGGGTCCATAATTGTACCTATATTTCTCAACATTCGTAGGATGTGCAGGACTGGATCCTATTTGTTCAATCAGAAAGTGTACGTTGATGTACGTCCATTCAACGTACATTTTTGGATCAACGTAAATTATTCATGATTGTACATCTATTGGAAGTTCGGATCTGGATCTAAATATCTGCTTTCAGAAAGTGTACTTTTCTGTACGACTACGACAAATAGATGTATCATTTTCGAGCATCAATAATTATTCATTTCTCAACATTCGTAGGATGTACAGGGCCGGATCTTATTTCTACAATAAGCAATTGTAAGTTAATGTGCGTCCAGTGGATGTACATTTTTGGATCAACTAGAATTCTCCATAATTGTACTTTCCTGTATATCCATAGGAAGCCCAATGCACTTTCAATAAGGGACGTCCGTCGAACATCCATATACGTACGTTGTTGAACATCTTTTGGATATTCAGAAATGGATCGAAATATCTGTTCTTAAAAATTATACTTTTCTGTACGAAAACTGGATATATCATTTTCGAGCATCCATAAATTTCTGGATGTTCAGGACTGAATCCAATTTGCACAATCAGAAACTTTATGTTTGTGTACTTCCACTGATGGATATGCAATACTGTATCATCGTGCATTATCCATAACTTTGGGTGACCAGGCGTCCCTCATTGTGACGGACAGTCCGTCAATCGTCCAAGAAGTCCGTCACTGGAAAAGTCCGTCGAAATGTCCGTCAAAATCTTGAATTTAATTCAGTATATTTCTAGAGAAAATTTGAGATGGATAATAAAAAAATTGAGTGCAAATTTACGGAGGATTTTTCAAAAGAATTTCCATTCCCTAAAAAAAACAAAACTTGATTTTCCAATGTACGAAGGGTCAATTCAGCATTGTATTTGGAGAAATGTTTCAAATTACAAACATAAAAAAATAGTTAATGAAGCGTCTTCCTCTCTAACCAAATATTTCAGACATTCGAGTTTTGGGCAACGCCTGAAGCCCTATTCTCATTCCACAGTGTAATGAACAACCATTTTATTAAGATTATAATATTTTCGTTTTTGTGTTGTGATAAACTTGTATCATTTTTCTGTTTTCAATAAAAAAAAATTTAAGCATATACAGAGTGAGTCTTTGACTCGTACAAATATTTTACAGTAGATTCTTGAGGTCAAAGGAAACACTTTTTTCCTTTACCATTTTTTCCAAATCGGCTCGGTTTAAAAGATAGAGGTTGTTGAAAAACATAATTAAATGTTATTATGTTTTCGAGTATGTTGTCGTTCATAAATAAAAACTATAGGTGAAATTCGAAAAACAGGCTACTTTCATCGCATGCAATTCTTTTAAAATCTACTTATATCTTTTTATCAGGGCTAAATCGTAAAAAATATTGTACATGAAAATTTTTTTCTTTCGACCTCAATAATTTACTGTGAAATATTTTTAAAAAGCAAAGACTCGCCCTGTATATAAATATATACACATTCACTAGGTCCGTCCGTCATTGACGCCTATGCAGTGAAATTTCCGAATGTTTATATAATGAATAGAGGACAAAAAGAGCTTTAGGGAGTGGAGAAACTTTCTCTTTGGTATTACTTATGACATTTCGGTATTCAGAAAAACATCGATGACGTCACAACTCCTAGCCCCGAAGACGTTATAACTTTAGAATTTTCATCGAAAGTTCCCAAGTTGAGAAATTAAAATTTACCTATTTCATATTTTTTCTCGAAACTCAATGGACATATCATCAAGATCAAGTATCAGTCGCTTTAGTACAGGTCTGCCCTTGCTATGAATTTCTTTCGTATAAGAATCAAATACATGTATATAATACCGTATAATTGCATTCAGTATGAATATTTCCTCTTTCTAATATTAAGAATGAGGGGATGAATCTATAATAGAAATACCACAGTTCTTTTACATTCCACTGGAAATGCGTTTTGATAGTTTGGAAATAACAGGAATGTGTATGTAGTATACTCCATTCACTTTTATTTTAGCACTCGGTTGGACATAAAATAATTTTCTCAAGTTTTTGTAACTAGAACGGAGTAAGGTTGGCACTCATGAAATGTCGTTAATGTCATAACGCCGTGGCCACAACTAATATTCATTAACATTACAAAAATGACGAAAGTGATTGAAAAAGAGAGAAGACAGGGTTTCAGGAAGTGCTATTTAGAATTCAGGTCCGCTCATTTAAATAGTAGGTAACCCTACACCCTCTATCTACAATATATCTGACCGTAGCAAACATATTCAATGTAAGCGAATTTATATAATGATTCATCTGAATCTCAACTACTTATATTTCAGCTGATTGTTTTCACAATCAGAAATATTGTGAGTGAAAAGAATGACAAAGAATTTTCTTCTATTGGGAGACCCAAAAAAGTGGTGGCATTTGAGAATTTTATTTTATGGTGAACGAATGCGAAAAGTTACCACCTTACAGGATTTTCGATGAATCTCATCGTGGAATAAATATATAATTATTATTATATGAAAGTATTGTAAATTATAAATAATAGTATAAATTGTAAAAGTAAATAAACTTCTATGAATGCGATCCAACCTATTAATTGTTAATTCATCTGTTCCTCTTGCCTTGAAACTTCCTTCAATTCTTTCGACTTCTATTGATGCAAGATGATTTTTGTTGAAGAATTTAACATTCTTGTAATTATCCGTTAAGTCCTTCGAGAGATTCCCAACTACTGCATGTTGATTTTTTTTAAATCTACAACTGATGTAAGGTATTCAACTTTTATCTAAAGAAGATAACCAACATTAACTCTCCTGAAGCTACTGCAAATTATCTGTCAATAATTTCGAAACATCTAGGTTTGAATCAAGCTTACAGGTATACATTTAATCTCACTTATTTTTGTCTAGTCTTTCCAATTTTGTGAACAAGATTTCAAAATATTCATATACATTAAATTTTTTCGAGGCGGACCTGAAATGAGAAATTTTTTTATTATGGTAATCGATAGCACTCCTGAAATTGAACATACAAATCAAATATCACGAAATGTATGTGGTGGTTGATAAGTCAAAATTAATTCAAAAAATTGAGAAAATTAGTTAACCAGTTTGTATCATGGTTACAAAGAATGGTAGACCCATAAATATCATGAGTGTATGCGAATTTCCCAATAAATCAGCCTGTATAATAAAATTTTTGACATTTCTCGAATTCACGATAGCTTAGGAAATTAATATTTAGCATATATCAGTAAATTGAAGATGGAGTCCTTTGACGTATTTGTCCTCCATTCATTCGAAAAATAAGCCACTATGATGACTATATTACTTTTCAACAAATTTTCTCGTGAAATAGTCATGTCGAATACTAATCGACATAAAAATTCAGGCTTAATATTCAAGGATTTTGTTGTTCGGCAAATTCGCCCAAGACATTTTTTTCCAAATCATTTGCCTCATGGCTCGTGATTATCAACATTCGCAAAATTGCCATGCACCAAGCTTTCATTTACAATCGACAAACTTTGCTGGCAAAATTTCATCTCTGGTGCTTTTACATATATGAGAAAACCATTTTCATTCCTTGTGTAAATGGAAATGCTTCTGCAATATTTCTGGTTATAATACTGAGAAGAGAATATAGCACAATATTCTATAAAACGAAAATGAGATAATGAAAACGTATTCAATCTTTTTCGCAGGTGATCATTATTTCTAATTTGCAGGATTTCGAATGATATATAGTGGAATTTGAAAAAACGCAATTGGGATTAATTAAACGTGAGAAATACATATTTCTATATTTGAAAACTACAATGCCAAGACCGTCCTGGAAGTAAGCAGTATATTATACCCTAATTAGGGTCCTGGAAGGCAACATTAGTCATAATATCAATTCCAAGACTGTCTTGGAACTGATATTTGGGTCCTGGAAGTCAACATTCGACATAATGTCAATTCCAAGACCGTCCCGGAACTATACAATTGTCTTGGAACTAGCCGTTAGCTGATAGGAAATGTCACGGAACTCGACGTTAGTCATATATATATATATATATATATGTATATATATATATATATATATATATATATATATATATATATATATATATATGTATATATATATATAGTTATAAAGTGTTAATACCACCTCCAAAATAGTAACTCGTTTAACGCTCTCACCTCATATATATCGATGTCACCTCCGATTTCGGAGGTGACATCGTTTTGCCTTGTTTTTTAGCTTGTTAGATTCAGGAGGCTTCAGGGATCAACATATCAAAAAATCGTTTTGAGGTCACAACGCACCCCGTTTATGTACTGAACAATCTTTTAGTTCGAGTGTATATCACTGGCGCTAGTGTGCCGAGCTGTATATAGAAGAATTGCTCTGCGGGACTCTTTGCTGGTTAGCACCTCCGAAAATGGCAACGTTGTACCGTACAAGCAGATGTACACAGGCGGAATATCAGTATACGGAGGAATTAAGTAAATAGAGGCGCAGCGCGCTATCTCCTCCATAATTGCAATCCAGGCGGCATATCTCAACAATTTTTATCGCATTCTTTTGTAGGGGAAAGAATCACGTGAAAGAAAACCAATCTTAGCTCTCTCGAATGGGATTATGACTGTATACATTTCATCGTGTGTATCTATGCATCCGTTGAACTTCTTTCATCTCAAGCTAACACCATAATTCTGAATTTGGCGATTTAATTACTTACTTGAAAACAAATCGATTTGAATCTTGTACATAATAGTGATTCTTTCTATGAAAATGATCTATATAGATAATACCACTCATTAGAATAACGAATAAATCAGTAATGTTCTTAGAACATAGAATAACAGGAAGGAGCTTTTCTAGGTACACCTAGAGGTAAAATATATCTATATATACTAAGAAGAACTTTCTTTCAGCTCGAACTTTCGATATTCATTTATATCAACATCGATAGCACTACAAAAAGTGTATCACTCACAAGAGCGTAATGCTCTATGTAGGGAAACGGCTTATATGGATGATAACAGATAGTTTTTTGTTAAGATTGTACAACTACCTGCAAGATAACACAACAGGAGAAAAATTATTCATTGTTTCAAACACTTGTTAAAATACATATCGGGCTAAAAACCCTGAATCTACGCCAACACGAATCACGAATTTGTACAATTGGAGATATTTCAAGCTATTCCGTCTCTGGTTTCTGCATGATTTTATCGGGCCAAATGTTGCCTTGTTTCGGCCGGTTTGATAACCACTGATAGGAAATATTGACGAATTTTCAATGAAGTGTGAGAAATTTTTGAATTTCTTTTTCCTATTTTCTAATGAATAACCACTGATATATCTATGGGAGATGATTCCCCAACATGAGGGTTCCTCAAACAACTGAAGAACAGAAGAATCTTCACTTGGAAGGCCGAACCTAGTCGAAAGACCTTCATGGTCATAAGCAAGATTTGGAATACTATTAATTCCACTACTGGGTAAACTGAGCTTACCTTCACCCACCTGAAGATGTTATTGTGTCGTGGTTCAAAACTAATTTTGTAAAATCGTATTATCTATTTTGAGTTCAATTGTGGATCTTCATCCAGTATCAGTCACATCAATTCAATATATCTCTATAATTCTGAATTTGGCGAAATAATTCATTACCTACCTGAAATAAAACCATAATAATATTGATTCTTTCTATGAAAATTATTTATATAGATAATACTTCCTATTAGAATAACGAATAATCAGAAATGTTACATTGCATATAAAAAAATGAGCTGTTCAGAGAAAGGAGAATACTTTTTGGAAAAGAATATTCAGAAGTACAGGCCGATCCTTAGGCGTGCCGAATTCCTTATGTGCCGCTCCGCCCGCTCCAAAGACAAAAAATATACTTTTTTTTACATATATACGGTGTCCCAGATAAGATGAAAAACATTTTAATGTGAGATAGAGAACACCTCGAGGATTACGAAGAACCCCCACATGTAGTATCTAAGAGTTCTAGATTCTGATTTACAGGGTGTTTTTCAAATTTAAATGGAAATTGAAACCACTCTATCTCCTGAACGGAGATATTCATCCGAAATGTGATATGAAGATAGCTTCTATGAGGTTCCAGAAACTGATTTTTCGTCTTGATAGCGACAATAATTTTTTCTATCGTGTCGATATTCAACATCCTATTGATCTCATAACGAAGTGAATTTTGAATTTTTATGGATTTAATCAATTGAATCACTATGGAATGTTAATTTTAGTTTTCATTTGATCGACTACTTAGATCAGTTTTCTGAAGAGTAACTCGAGGATGGTTCTTCAACAATTATTTATTTTTAAGTAATTTAATTGGTAAAAATAAAATATAAAGTGATCGTTTTCATCCCATGATGAAGTGAATTTTATATCTTAATGAATTGCATTAAATAATTAATTGTTCCTACATCTTTGGTTGCAGAGATGATTTTATTTGATGTTATTTTATAGAACGCACCGCACCTTTGATTTTTTTTTGTATTGGATCAAATGAAAATTGGAATAAACATTCAATAATGTATATTTAATTGATTAAATTCGTAAAGATTCAAAATTCACTTCGGTATGAGAAGAATAGAATGTTAAATATCAACACGAGAAAAAACTTATTGTCACTATCAAGAAATTGAATAAATAAATTTTACAGTTTACGCAGATATCGAGAAATCATGAAATTCATTGGGTGATTTCGCGAAATTTTAACGACAACGACTGTCCAAATTTACTGTCCTGCAAATAGAATGATATTGATTGCAGTTTTCTGGAACCTCATGGAAACTATCTCCATTCCAAATTTCGGATGAATAGGCGATTCCGTTCAGGAGATAGAGTTGTTTTAATTTCCGCTCCACTCAAACTTTAAAAACACCCTGTAAATGAGAATCTATAATCTCCCATTTGGATGATGATGTCCCTGCCCTCCGACATCTTCTCTACAGATTTTTATGTTATCTAATCTACACAATGAAAATGCAATTTACATTTTTAAGTACACGCATGCAGTAACTGTAGGAAGCATCATAATTGAACCCTAGCCGTTTTTGTTTTTACGACCACGCGATTCTATTTCAAAATCTGGTAATTTTTACAAACCCTAGACATTCCTATCTCGAGTCTCTATCGATAACGATAATTGCTCTCAGATGGTGGTTTGTTCGATCTTAACATCACGTTCTTCTGAAGCAAGCATTCTTTTGTTTTTCTTTTTTTCGGTGAAAGGGAACAAGGAATATTCGATTTGACAAGATTGAAAAATTCAGTTTCATTTAATATTTTTCGTCGTCTCATTCAAAATTTGGATAATTGGAGTTAGAAAGTAATACTCAATAATTGACACTGACTGACAAATGAAGGTGGCTGTCTGAGGCCATCCCTTTTATTTGGGCGACCGCGTGCCGGACAAGCGCTGCATACCTGCTAGGATCGACACTACCGTAATAGATAGTGATGAATATTCAATGAGAATAAGCGATTCCGAACATTTTCAGATTAATTCAAATTATTTCAGAATCGAGAGAAAAAATGCGATAAATTTTACAATATAAAAGAAATGAACGTCGGCTGAACCCAATGTTGGTCATTGATGTGTTATTCCAGATCGAACGCTCTGTATATTTTCTTTGAATCGGATTGCTCAATGATTTTGAGGAATCCTTTGCTCAGAAGCATCTATTTTATTATAGATTATGTTTAAATATTAGATTTTCCCGAAAATTTAAAGAACTTGTACCATCTCTCTGGTTTGAATTTTTTAGTGATGTATCATAAAGAAAATTACCAATTATATCGAAACAAGTGAGATTTTATGAAGAATTATTCAAAACAGATTTCATTTTTCGATAGATCATAAAGGATGTAAGGGAAAAATTAAACAAAATTGAAGTCTTTAGAAGGCCTCGAGTCAACATATTTTGAAATTGCAACCATGTTTTTGTCAAGACATGATGAATCTACAAAATGAAGTTAATAATATAAATACATACTCGGATACATATGATTGATATACAGATGATTGGTTGGTAAATTCCCAAAAGCTATGATGAACAGCGGACACTATGATGGAGGCATGATGAAAGGAGAAAGACAAAAGTTAATTTAAGTATTTTCGCTGTTTTATTATTCAAAATAAATGATTCTTATAATCAACAAATCAGGTGCAATTGACATTTTTGTTTTGGTCTTCGAAACTAAACTTCTACTATCCAAAATAAGTAGGTACATAGATAAAATATATCTATATACAGGATATCTGTGAACAAATGCGAAGAACTAAGGTAGATGATTCCTTAATGAAAATAAGCGGGGGTAGTTCCTATAAATTTTTTTCCAAATCGACAGCCCTTCCAAAATACAGCCTTTGGAAGGCGATGACGAGTTTACAGGTTTTAATTTTTTTTACAGAAGCACTGAGTAGATTGTTACCAGTTTCAACTTCGGCAAGCTCGTAGTTTAGGCGGTAAATTGCTATCGATTTTTTCAATGTGTCTCTCCCTTAAATTCAAAAATTTCTGTGAAAATGTTGAAATTTGAGTTTTTATGCTATTGTCATAGAAGTATACGAAACTAGCAGGTCGGGGGGATCCAAGATTTCGGGCCGATTCACCTTAAAAAAACATAATAAAATGAATTTCTTGAATAACTACCGAGGAGAATCCACTATTCTCCACTATAAAAAATTAGTATTATTCCAATAATATACCGACTTAATGAATGCTACGTTGCTATTACTATAAGGCCCGTTTGATCACTTCAGGATTAGGCCGAGATTTAAGATGATCCAAGATTGATCTGACAGAACTGAACTGAAATGTCAAAATCAATCTAGGACAAACTTTAATCCCGAACTGAACAACTGCTATACATGTAGAGTTTCGGATTTTGCGAGAATCTACTACTTTTTCTTCAAAACAACAACTACGCTGAAGGAAATGTGATTGACTGTTAGCGACACGGAATATCAACCATCTGAATTCTGTAGTCCATACAAATTTTTTTGAACTCTCATCATACTAATATAGCAGTCTGATACTGAAATCCGTCATTTGACAAAATGAGTTGTCAGTCATAGACTGACCAACATTTTCGAAAGCTATTGATCTATTAATTAAATCGTTCTATAATTGGTCCTAAATTGACAGTCGTATTGTGAACAACGATATGCAGCGGATTATCTAAACACGAAATAAATTCTGAAATGTTTCGGATCATGAGGTTAATTGAATAAGTATATTGTTCGTATCATTTGTTGAACTTCATTATTCTAAATATTCTTCAATGAATGAAAATATAATATCAACACACATAATTGATTTATTCGTCATCAAATAATTAAATAAATCGTTTCTCGAAAAGTTTCGAGTCTTGAGGCAAATATAATATTGAATTATTTACATCATTATTTGTCGAACTTCAAAGTTCTGAATGAATTAAAATCTAAACTTGACAATATACGAGACAGTTTTCGCAAGAGTTTCAATGAAATCTGAAAATTTTCATCATTCTAGAGCATTCTGGACATCAATAATTCTCGAATCGTCCATGGCATAAATTCAATTTTATCCAATATAACACGCAAAACGAAATGTTACTCGAACTCATCTTGAGCAATTCGTTCCTAAAAAGCTCGAATCAGGTAGAGAAGATTGAACCCTTCGTATCAGCATTAACACGTGTTTTGCAGTAAACAGATGCCGATTTCATTTTCAACGGGCAATGTAACCAGGGTCGGGGGGATGAACCAGAGTCTCTGGATGAACGTTTCTCACAACAAGAAGAATTTGAATTTTCATATGAGGGTGAGGCATTTGTTTCAAAATTTTCAGAGTACAAGGAGTATACAGGGTGTTTCACGAGTAAACAGACAAATGAAAACCGTGAATTGAGGGCATTGCGCGGAGTTCAAAATCACCCCATATACAGGGTGTCCCAAAACTAGTGAATCAAACGTCACACCACGATAGAGTAAACCAAATATTATCGAATGACACCAACATTAGTTCAACGAAAACGTACCGTTTCCAAAATAATCAGAATTTTATTAAAACACCTAAAGTTCCCGATTTTCGAACTATTTTTCTTAATAACAGGGCCAGTTTGTGAAGAAGGATATCGATTGTAAATTATATTGAACTAAGATTATTGTATTATCTCCCCTAATTGAAATTATTTTAAGTAGTTAATCGATAACCATAACCTAAGTCTCGACCTAAGTTGATGTTAATTGAAACAATTGTTTTTTCTACATGATTTTCCATACTCAGATTAAACAGGGGTGATAATATGGAAGAAAAACGCTATCCTCAATCACAAATTTGCCTTATGATTGAAAAAATAGTTCGAAAATCGGCAACTTTAGGTTAGGTTTTCTCAGAAACCGTACATTTTCGCTCAACTAATGTTGGTGTCATTCGATAGTATTTGATCTACTCTATCGTCGTGTGACGTTTGTTTCAATAGTTTTGGGGCACCCTATATATAGGTTTCTTCAGTGTTTTTTGAAATTTCTCGAATTTCCGTTCGGCTATAAGTCCTGAAATTCTCTATCAAGTCGACTGAAAATTTATATTTAGCCTTGAGTTGTTAATTTCATTGAAACAGAGCATTTAAATTCGAAAAAAATCAGGACCGGGCTCAGTGAGGCTTTACTTAACTTCAAACTCATAAAAACAACGTGTATGTAGTTTTTCAATCATAATTTAAACTTTTTTGTTATCTGCATTATTATTGTCTCAAAATGAATTGATTTTTGGGTTGCGCCACCTGTTGATCATGTTTTAGAAGTAATTGTTTTGGTCAGACGCCTTCAAGGAATAGAGCACTTCATGAAAAATAGAAATTCTTAATTGATTTTTTTTTCAAAGAAATGAAATGAATGTGTTCAACAATTATACCATATTCGGTCTTCAAAATAGTCATTCACAATGATAAAATGTTTCAAAATTGATAATGCACAAATATGGATGGAAAAACTACGCTATCTTCAAACTAAATATTAAAACTTGATCTTCAGAATTAATCTATTTTTCTTTGGACAACTAGTTGTGTGAATTAAAACAAAGAAAGAAATCGCGGGGTGTCAGATCTGGAGATCTAGCAGTCCAATGTTGGGGTCCTACCCTTCTAATGAAATGACCTGAAATACTGATAAATACTTTTGCTAGTGCATGAATATCATCAATGTTTCAATAACAAATTGTAATAAGACCAGACCAATCCATAGATTTCCATAGATCCAATAATGAATATAACGGAATAAGTGAAGAACTCGAAAGTGCATTTATCATACTTATTCGAAGTGCCAATCATTACCTTCACTAAAAGACCAAATGAGGTGAAAATCAATTCGGAAAATTACTTCAGGTCCACGTTGTCCATAAAAAGCGATTCATTCGGAAGATATCAAGTTATAATTATTATTTTCATGATAGCGTAGTTTTTTATTGCTATTTTTGTTCATTATCAATAATAAAGCTTATTATCACTGTGAATGATTTATCTGAATAACCAGATATGCTAAAATATCAAAAACGAAAAAATTCAGTTGAACATTTCCAATTCCATTTTTAGATTTCCACTTCTGATTGGCGATCATATTCATACCAATAATTATTATGAAGTAAAAGTCAATATGCTGCGCTGGTTTTTTCTAGAGGCATTTCACCACCAAACAATTATTCATTAAAAATTATCCACTGATAAAGCATACCAAACTTTCATTGATTTTGAGAAAATAAATGCAGATACCTGAAAAATTGAAAATTATGACGAAAAAAACTACAAACAGAGTGTTTTGCATGAGTTTAAGTTTGAATATAGCCTCAATGAGTCCGGTGCTGTGTTCGTCAACTTTTAATGTTCTGTTTTATTGAAACTTACAAGCTTAAGCGGATAATGAGTTTTTAGCCGAATACAACTAAATTATTTGGAGTTATAGCTGAACGAAAATTCGGGAAATTTGAATAAACTCCTCTGTATATCGGAAACGGAATGCCCAAGACACACATATGAGGTGTTTTTGAACTCAGCTCAATGCCCTCTATTCACGGTTTTCGTTTGTCCGTTTACTTGTGAAACACCCTGTGTACTGAAAAATCGCAAAAGACTCCTCGAGCAATTAAGAAATGCCATTAAATCAAGGAGTTTCTTTTGATGCGCTATGATGAAAAATATCAATATCCAGTTATTATTATTATTTATATAATTATATCTCGAAAACCAAGGCACTTTTACCAAACGTAAAATATATTTATCTGAAGCGCCATAGAGTCCTCTACCCGCAGGATCCATATTATCCATTCATTACGCCACACCCTGTATAATTATTATCATTATATCAATGTATTGAAAATAAACAGACATGAATACGAGCCAGTTGTTTTGTGAGGTGAAGCTCCTCTTGCTTCAAACTGCTTTTAATTATTTTGACTACTATTCACGCAAGATGATTTTTGTTGAAGAATTCAACATTCTTGTAATTATCCGTTCATTTCTTCAAGAGATACCCATTCCCTACCACCTTTGATTATTCAACTCAATGCTAACACTGCATCAAATGCATTTCATCTTCGGGTTAATTTTTTTGAATTCTACAACTGATGTAACGTCTTCAACCTCCAGCCAAAGAAGATAAACAACAGTAACTCTCCTCAAGCCACTGATCACTTGTATTTTCCATATAAATAAATAGATTTGGTATGTCTTCAATTAGTTTGTATAAACGTCAATTATGTTCGTTACATATTTTCGACTTGATATTTTCCGAAGTAATTTAACATTGTCATGAAATACGTAATTACTGAGAGTCTCACGTAGAACGGACTACGTAGCACTGATTTAAAACTCAAGAATGTTTTGACAAGCGTCTTAACCCAACATTTTCGTATCATACAGAGTGAAAGGTATCCAATTTTCATGGCCAATCCAGTGCTAAAATGAAAGTGAATGAAGTATAGAAGCTGAAAGTAAAACGTATATCTTTATCGATTCATTCGGGAAAAACATTTATATGGAGTTCCTGATGTCGTGAATATAATGCCCAAAAATTAGACTACTATTTCATACCAGAACAAATTCGGTAAAATTGTCTTTTGAATTAATCTTATATGTCACGAAAAATTTCATTTTCATGCATCATTCACTTTGGGACCTATATGGTATTAAACTCCCCTATCGGACGCAGTATCGTAGACATAATCATATTTATTCAAAACTGTCCAACTTCATTCACACCGAGATCACGAACCTTATCAATCAATTATCAGCGTATGAAGTTTATTAATATTAGTATCGTTCTCGAACTATTTACAGGTTTCAATATGTGTGAATGAATCAGAAGAGCAGCTGTATTCTATATATGAGTAGAATTCGAGCTGTCTTACTTTCTGTCCTCCTAAAATCTGGCAACGTTGCGGGAGGTGAGAGCGCACTACTAATAAGAAATATATGCGGAGGTAGTAAGGTCTGATTCGTTTGAAGAAAAATTTGTCGATAAAAATCTTTTCCCCTCTTTAGGTACCCCTGTTATTTACCTTCCCCTCTACATATATAAACAAAAATTATTCCAATTATATAACTGCTTCACCCGGAGGTCAGGTCGCCCAATGAACTTAACGGAGGTAGCAGCGCACTACGGGTTCATATATATATATATATGAACCCGTACTTCGTTGTTACCTCCGTTAAGTTCATTGGGCGACCTGACCTCCGGGTGAAGGAGTTTTTTAATTGGAATAATTTTTGCTTATATATGTAGAGGGGAAGGTAAATAACAGGGGTACCTAAAGAGGGGAAAAGATTTTCATTGAAAAATTTTTCTTTAAACGAATCAGACCTTACTACCTCCGCATATATTTCTTATTAGTAGTGCGCTCTCACCTCCCGCAACGTTGTCAGATTTCAGGAGGACAGAAAGTAGGGCAGCTTGAATTCTACTCATATACAGCTGCTCTTCCGATTCATTCACACATACTGAAACCTGTAAATAGTTCGAGAACGATACTGATATTAATAAACTTCATACGCTAATAATTGATTGATAAGGATTCGGAGTAAATGAATTTGGACAGAAATTATTATCTTTTCTTCATGAATATCAACAGTTTTGAATAAGTATGCTATGTCTACGATACTTCGTCCGATAGGGGAGTTTAATACCGTATAGGTCCTAAAATGAATGATACATGACAATGAAATTTTTCGTTACATATGAGATTAATTCCAAAGACAATTTTACCGAATTCGTTCTGGTATGAAATAGTTATCTAAATTTTGGGCATTATATTCACGACATGAGGAACTCCATTGAAATGTTTTTCCCGAATGAATCAACAAAGATATACGTTTTACTTTCAGCTTCTATACTTCATTCACTTTCATTTTAGCACAGGATTGGCCATGGAAATTGAATACCTTTCACTCTGTATGGTACGAAAATGTTGGGTTAAGACGCTTGTCAAAACATTTTTGAGTTTTGAATAAATGCTACGTAGTCCGTTCTACGTGAGACTCTCAGTAATTACGTATTTCATCACAATGTCAAATCACTTCGGAAAATATTGCGTCGAAAATATGTAACGAACATAATTGACATTTATACAAACTGATTGAAGACATACCAAATCTATTTATTTACATGGAAAATAAAAGTAATCAGTAGCTTGAGGAGAGTTACTGTTGTTTATTTTCTTTGGCTGAAGGCTGAAGACGTTACATCAGTTGTAGAATTCAAAAAAATCAACCCGAAGATGAAATGCATTTGATGCAGTGTTAGCATTGAATTGAATTCTCATAGGTGGTAGGGAATGGGTATCTCTTGAAGAAATGAACGGATAATTACGAGAATGTTGAATTCCTCAACAAAAATCATCTTGCGTGAATGGTAGTCAAAATAATTAAAAGAAGTTTGAAGCAACAGGAGCTTCACCTTCAAACAAAACAACTGCCTAGTATTCATGTCTGTTTATTTTCAATACATTGATATAATAATAATAATTATACAGGGTGTGGCGTAATGAATGGATAATATGGAGCCTGCGGGTAGAGTACTCTATGGCGGTTCAAATAAATATATTTTACGTTTGGCAAAAGTGCCTTGGTTTTCGAGATATTGGGGATTTTCGATGAATCACCCCAAATAATAATAATAACTGGATATTGACATTTTTCATCATGGCGGTTCAAAAGAAACTCCTTGATTTAATGGCATTTCTTAATTGCTCGAGGAGTCTTTTGAAATTTTTCAGTACACAGGGTGTTTCACAAGTAAACGGACAAACGAAAACCGTGAATAGAGGGCATTGAGCTTAGTTCAAAAACACCTCATATGTGTGTCTAAGGCATTCCGTTTCCGATATAGAGAGGAGTTTATTCAAATTTCCCTAATTTTTGTTCGGCCATAACTCCAAATATATTAGTTGGATTCGGCTGAAAATTCATTATCCGCTTAAACTTCTAAGTTTCAATAAAACAGAACATTAAAAGTTGACGAACACAGGACCGGACTCATTGAGGATATATTCAAATTTAAACTCATGCAAAACACTCGGTTTGTAGTTTTTCTCGTCATAATTTTGAATTTTTCAGGTATCTTCATTGATTTTCTCAAAATCAATGAAACTTTGGTATGCCTTTTCAGATTATTTCTAATGAATAATTGTTTGATCGTGAAATGTCTGGAAAAACCAGCGCTGCATATTGACTTTTACTTCACATTAATTAATGGGATGAATATGATCGCCAATCAACTGAGGAAATCTAAAAATGGAATTGGAAATGTTCAACTGAATTTTTTCGTTCTCAATATATGTCTTGCATTTGTTTTTGATATTTATAGCATATCTGGTTATTCAGATAAGTCATTAACAGTGATAATAAGCTTTATTATTGATAATGAACAAAAATAGAAAAAACTACGCTATCATGATCATGAAAATAATAATTATAATTCGATATCTTCCGAATGAATCGCTTTTTATGGACAACGTGGAACTGAAGTAATTTTTCGAACTGATTTTCACCTATCGATTGAAATTTATTTTGGGAGGATTTTGCATCTCTTCATAAACTTTTTAGGGTTTTCACTCCCAATCTCTGAAACAAAATCAATTAAAAATGAAATCAACGATTTGCTCTTGCGTAAATTCTTGCACTAATTTGTCAGGAGCAAATTAACTAGAAAAAATTGTTGCCTGACAATGAACTCAAAATAAATAACGTTGAAATTATAATTCTTCGTAACGTTTCGGAGTCTATATCAGACTCCTTCATCAGACGGAAAAATCTACTTTTGAAAATCTTCTGAATTGTCTCTGTTTCTGTGTGTTGACAATTAATGTCAGACAAAAAGCGACAATTCAGAAGATTTTCAAAAGTAGATTTTTCCGTCTGATGAAGGAGTCTGATATAGACTCCGAAACGTTACGAAGAATTATAATTTCAACGTTATTTATTTTGAGTTCATTGTCAGGCAACAATTTTTTCTAGTTAATTTGCTCCTGACAAATTAGTGCAAGAATTTACGCAGGAGCAAATCGTTGATTTCATTTTTAATTGATTTTGTTTCAGAGAATGGGAGTGAAAACCCTAAAAAGTTTATGAAGAGATGATTTTCACCTCATTTGGTCTTTTAGTGAAGGTAATGATTGGCACTTCGAATAAGTGTGATAAATGCACTTTCGAATTCTTCACTGATTCCGTTATAGTCATTATTGGATCTATGGAAATCTATGGATTGTTCTGGTCTTATTACAATTTGTTATTGAAACATTGATGATATTCATGCATCAGCAAAAGTATTCACCAGTATTTCAGGTCATTTCATTAGAAGAGTAGGACCCCAACATTGGACTGCTAGATCTCCAGATCTGACACCCCGCGATTTCTTTCTTTGCTTTTATTCACACAACTAGTTGTCCATAGAAAAATAGATTCATTCTGAATATCAAGTTTTAAATTTTAGTTTCAAGATAGCGTAGTTTTTCCATCCATATTTGGATATTATCAATTTTGAAACATTTTATCCTTGTGAAAGAGTATTTTGAAGACCGAATATGGTATAATTGTTGAACACATTCAACAGAATATTCTTCGAAAAAAAATCAATTAAGGATTTCTAAATACATTTTCATGAAGTGCTCTATTCCTTAGAGGCGTCTGACCAAAACAATTATTTCTAGAACATGATCAACAGGTGGGGCAACCCAAAGATCAATTCATTTTGAGACAATAATAATGCAGATAACAAAAAAGTTGAAATTATGATTAAAAAACTACATACACGGTGTTTTTATGAGTTTGAAGTTAAGTAAAGCCTCACTGAGCCCGGTCCAGATTTTTGTCGAATTTTAATGCTCTGTTTCAATGAAATTAACAACTCAAGGCTAATTATAAATTTTCAGTCGACTTGATCAGAATTTCAGGAGTTATAGCCAAACGGAAATTCGAGAAATTTCAAAAAACCCCGAAGAAACTTATATATAGGGTGCCCCAAAACTATTGAATCAAACGTCACACCACGATAGAGTAGATCAAATACTATCGAATGACACCAACATTAGTTGAGCGAAAATGTACCGTTTCTAAAAAAACCTAACCTAACGTTGCCGATTTTCGAACTATTTTTTCAGTCACAAGGCCAATTTGTTATTAAGGATAGCGTTTTTCTCCCATATTATCACCCCTGTTTATTCTGAGTATTAAAAATCATGTAGAAAAAACAATTGTTTTAATTTACATTTACTTAGGTTATGGTTATCGATTAACTACTTAAAATAATTTCAATTAGGGGAGATGAAACAATAATATTACTTCAATATAATTTAAAATCGATATCCTTTTTCACAAACTGGCCCTGTTATTAAGAAAAATAGTTCGAAAATCGGCAACTTTATGTATTTTAATAAAATTCTGATTATTTTGGAAACTGTACATTTTCGTCGAACTAATGTTGGTGTCATTCGATAATATTTGGTTTACTCTATCGTGGTGTGACGTTTGATTCACTTGTTTTGGAACACCTTGTATATGGTATGATTCTGAACTCAGCTCAATGCCCTCTATTCACGGTTTTCATTTGTCTGTTTACTCGTGAAACACCCTGTATACTTCTTGTACTCTGAAAATTTTAAAACGAATGCCCTCACCGTCATATGAAAATTCAAATTCTTCTTGTTGTAAGAACCGTTCATCCTTTCACCCAACGCCGACCCTAGTTACATGGCCCGTTGAAAACGAAATCGGCATCTGTTTACTGCAAAACACGTGTTAACGCTGATATAAGGGTTCAAAATTTTCTACCTGATTCGGGCTTTTTAGGAACGAATTGCTCAAGATGCCGAGTTCGAATAACATTTCGTTTTGCGTGTTATATTGGATAAAATTGAATTTATTGCATGGATGATTCGAGAATTATTGATGTCCAGAATGCTCCAGAATGATGAAAATTTTCAGATTTCATTGAAATTCTTGCGAAAATTATCTCGTATATTTTCAAGTTGAGATTTTAATTCATTCAGAACTTTGAAGTTCGGCAAATAATGATGTAAATGATATAGATAACAGTCAATCACATTTTCTTCAGCGCAGTTGTTGTTTTGAAGAAAAAGCAGTAGATTCTCGCAAAATCCGAAACTCTACATGAATAGGCCCAGTTGTTCAGTTCGGGATTAAAGTTTATCCTAAATTGATTTTGACATTTCAGTTCAGTTCTGTCAGGTTAATCTAGGATCATCTTAAATCTCGGCCTTATCCTGAACTGAACAACCAGGCCTTATAGTAATAGCAACGTAGCATTAATTAACTCGGTATATTATTGGAATAATATTAAATTTTTATAGCGGAGAATAGTGGTTTTCAGCCTCGGTATTCACGAATTTCATTTTATTATGTTTTTTTTTTCATGTGAATCGGCCCGAAACCTTGGATCCCTTACAGATATCCTGTATATAGATACATTTTATCTATGTACCTATTCATTTTGGATAGTAGAAGTTTAATCAATATGTGTTATTTTCGAAGACCAAAACAAAAATTTTAATTGCACCTGATTTGTTAATTATAAGAATCATCATTTATTTTGAATAATAAAACTTCATGCGAAAATACTTAAATTAACTTTTGTCTTTCTCCTTTCATCATGCGTCCATCATAGTGTCCGCTGTTCATCATAGCTTTTGGGAATTACCAATCAATCATATGTATCCGAGTATGTATCTATATTATTACCTTCATTTTGTAGATTCATCATGTCTTGACAAAAATATGGTTGCAATTTCAAAATATGTTGACTCGAGGCCTTCAAAAGACTCCAATTTTGTTTATTTTTTCCCTTACATCCTGTATGATCTATCGAAAAATGCAAATCTGTTTTGGATAATTCTTCATGAAATCTTACTTGTTTCGATATAATTTGTAATTTTCTTTATGATACATCACTAAAAAATTTAAATAAATAAATAAATAAATAAATAAATAATGTGCTTTATTTCAGGTAAAGTGTACACATGACATTGAACACTTGAAGTGAAACAGGGTCATTTTCTGCTTTATAGTCTGTGTTCCATAAAGTCTTCCACACAGTAGGGTTCGATTTCAAGTAGGAGTTTGAAGATGAATTTCTTGAACTGTTGTAGAGTCCATTCTCCTCTTAGTTTGTGAGCTAGGTTGATGCATTTAACTTTCATGCACAGTCAAAAATAAAATTTAATCAAATAAAACAAACAGTGCCTAAGTGTAATACTGATTTGGATGAGAAATAAATGGCATCGTATTAAAGACATGATTTAAAGAAAAGATGACCTTCATTCCCTTTCCAGAAAATCACATCCAATAAAGACAAAGTGTTTTTTTCCCAGAGATGAATTGCAATGGTCATTGAATATTTTTCAGTTTTGAAATGAAAGTTCTCTTCATGGCAATGTATGCATCATAATAAATAGTTATTTGTGCAACCAGTTAGGAAAAGCATTATTTTTCGAAATGAGCGTAGAGAACGCGAAATACGAAAAATAGTGTTTTCCAACGTGTTTCACACAACATTTTTTCTAATTTTGAATAGGATGTTGCTATTATTTGAAATTAAATGTACCAAAAACGTCTTCAAAAGCGTCTCCCGCAGATTCCCAAAATCGTCTATTGACGGAAATTATTCAATTTTTCACTTATACTATGAAAGCAAGTATCGTTTCATCATCAGTTGCGAAATATTTTACTTTGCGTAACTGGTTGCGAAAAGTAAAACGTTTTAAAACGTCAGTGAGTTTTGAAAAGTGTCCTTTTATATCTCAAAATTAGAAAAAATAAATTTTTTTGAGCAATCTCTGATCGTGATCATCAAATTGCAAAAAAATTGTTTCGAATGGTATAGACCATTTATCCAACAATAGTCCACCGATTTACATATTTCATTTTTCATTTTTCCATCCACAGAACCAAAAAAAATCAATCATTAAAAGTTTTGGAAGTTGGTAACACAAAATTCGAATTTCAAAACTAAAAATTTTGTGTTGTTTGATCAAGAAAAGGCACTGAAATAACTTATTTTCCAATATCCCTTCAACAATGACAAATTGAAAAAACGTGGACGACCGTCGTAGACCAACATGATGTTGAATCGTTCCAAAATATTCTCGCTGAGGTAAAAAAAAAAGTGCACCTACGATGGTCGACGTTTGATTTTTACGGTTGTTTTTGTGGACAATTAAAATAATTTTATGGTCGAAAGTGGACTAACCTTGGACAATTGATCAATTTCAACGTTTAAAATACATTTCTGCAATTTGGGCGTGCTGCTCCGAAAATGAAAGATATAAATTCCTTTCTTCATAATTCTTAAATGGTGCCTAGGCAAACACAAAAAAGATGGACAAACGAACTTTCTTTTGCTTTATGGTTTCAAAATTCGTTTCTGGAGTTGCCAACTTCTCAAGGCTTTCATTTACGACCTTTTTCAAAAAACCTATCTATCCATCGTTTCACTTACTGATGATTAGTAACCATTGGTAACCATTCTAAAATATATCTACAGATAGATCATAGAAATGAAATCAGATGGTTTTTCTATCTTCAGTAAAAAATGGATAGATAGGTTTATTGAAAACCGCCGTTAGTGGTACCAACTCAACACTATGATCGAATTCTGTGGTTCTCCGGGTATACAAAAGTGGACATTGTTAATACGATCTGATCCATTTTGCCTAGTTTTTTACAATCTGGGGGCCTGGGGGGATGAAAAAAGTGGACAAACATAGACCTAATGTAAAATGTCTATCTCCGCAACTTTCGAACGGAGTCTAAAAGAAATTGGCCTATGAAGGACCAACTACTCTGAATTTTTGGTGTCAATATTTGCATTCGGGTGTATCTGCTTTACACTCCATGCTCCATGGTATTCATTAATTTTCATATTCTAAACAGTCAAATGTCAATGAAGTATTGCTTTTTTATGACTCTCCTGGTTTCCTGGATCAATTGATAAATTGCTGTTTCTGTACTTTTATCCTGCATGAAACAATGTTGGTTATCATTAAATATTCGGAATATTGTGGACCTTAACTTGATGAATGCAAATTTTGTCATGATAAGTAAGGCTTCAGGTTAGCATTGTTTTTTCCTCAAGTGGTCTTCAAAACTAAAAGGAACTATTGGGGGGAAGTAAGGAAGGTTTAAAAAGATCTTCATATCTGAGCCCATATGTTAGAAATCAAGTTATTACTTTCACAATGTTATGGAGATTATGACAATTTATTAATGTCATATGCTACAGGATACACTCCCAATTACAGGAAAACAAAAGAAAAAAAAATGGGGAATACAGTTACATATTGAAATGGTACACAAAGTAATATAATACACAACAAATAAACACAAAATTCAGGTGTGCACATATATTCACCCTATCCGTAGTGGATACGGTACCGAACCTAGAGAGCAAGAGATTATTGTCATAGCCTATGATGAGGAAGAGGTATGCAGAAGGATATACAAATGATTCAATTCCTCCCAATGTATTGATGGAAACTTTCGATATGGTTTCAACTGATAATTCGCTTAAAGATCCACCTATATCAGAAACTGAAGAAAAATTTTCACCAAACGCTGAATATGAGACGGATCACTCCAAAGTTCCGAATCATAGTGTTTGTGAATCAACCACATCTGATGTCTTGAGTAATGCTCGTCAAAGGCGGAGTTGTGGAAGACCAAGCAATCTTCAAAATTATACAACATAAAAGGAAAGAAAGAAATGTTAGGAATCAAGTTATTCACTTCACGATGTTATGGGAATAATGATAATTTATTAATGTCATCAGTTATTGTACAAGGTGCGGCATGGAGGGCGGACGTTTTTCAGATGAGCATAACTTTCCCCCACTGAGGACGAGAGAAGTGGGAAAGGTGCCGTTAGACTCGTGTGTTCCTAGCATTTATGAAAATCCACACATGAAAATCCACAACACTTACACGAAAGACCGCTGCACAGCTCAAAAGTTACGGTTTGGTGCGCTGTATCGCAAACTCACATCATTGGCCCTTACTTCTTCGAAGACGTTAATGGTCGTGCTGTTACCGTGAACTCAGAGCGGTACGTCGAAATGATCAACAACTTCTTTATCCCCGAATTACGACGGCAACGTGTTCCAATCCGACGTGTGTGGTTCCAACAGGATGGGGCGACCGCCCACACAGCCAGAGCGCCTCCAGCACTGCATCACCGATTTCGGCCACCACATGCCTGATGTGATTTTCCACACTTGACTGTCTCAAATGCTATTTCCTTGAGAATCTGATTCCGTCAATAAATGTGTTTTTGAGTAAAAATTAACGCTTTTATTATTTTTTTAAAACCATCCATCCTCCGTGCCGCACCCTGTATAAATAAATAATCATAACACCATAGCTACGAGCAGAAAAAGCATTTGAAGATGTTAAAGAATTATGCAGATGTAATCACGTTGCTTATAATCTATAAGGAATGCTCAAAAAAACCGTATACGCGACGAATTATAGCAGGAAATTTTGACAAACTACAGAAAACATAGCACAGGTGCCCAGAAAAATAAAAAGATGTCCCAAGAATATTTTCTATACTCACGGAGAAAACGCATTTTTCATGTTGACTAAAGTCTTCTTAAACTTTTGGTTCATCATCATTCTTCGAATAAATTTCAATAAACATATCTAAAAGAAGCATAAATATACCCTTGGAGTATGAAAGACATTGAATTACTCAATATGTATATTCGTTGATAAAAATGTAGGTCACAGATGTGGAGCATCTACAGTGAAATGAATTTTTATTCTCGGATCGCTAATTTCCCTCATTTTGCAAATAAGGAGGTGCATCTGGCAACAATGCATGTAACTTGTCCAGCAAGTCACGTTAAGACATATAAAAACGACGTCCAGCAAAGAACGGATAGTCATCAGAAAATATCGGTCCAGCAATACACCTTACGGCGTAAATATATATACATATATATATATATAGCGGACGATAGCTGTCGTTATGGCTGTGCGACACATGAAACTATCCATAGTTATCCATATATATATATGTTACGGCTAAAGATAGGTGTGAACATAAACTTAAGATTAGCCGGCTAAACTTAGGTTTAGCTTCGGGTATTTGCTAATGTTAGTTTCTTCTATCTTTAGCCGGCTAAACTTAAGTGTAACCATATCCCATCGGCTAAAAATGTAGAAGGCTCGAGGGGCGTAAATTTTCGGCAATTAAAAGAATGTAAAGAAATAGTAATACGAGTATAATCAAAGTATTAATGCAATGCATTTTTTGTATGAATTTCACATATTTTAATAGCAGAAAAGCATTCTGTTAAGCAGTTGAGAAATTGGAGAATGAACATATATTTGTTTCAACTGTGTCTCAATGAATTCTCATTGACGAATCTAAAAATCTAAACGCTTGATGACAAAATTCGAGACATGCTATTTTGAGTGTGAGGGAAAACTGTAGAATTAATTATTATTTTTCATCTTGTTATTATTCATATTAATAATTTGAGGGGAATTGAATGAGCAGAAGGAGATAATGAAGACAAGAATGATGCAGCGAACTTCTTTATCAAAATACCAAAGATTTTCTAGAAAAATATAAGTAGAAGTACCCAATCTTGTTTGTAATTAACCGGACTATTTGGCTCAAAGATTATAGAGTTAACTGTATAATCTTTGATTTGGCTGATAAGCTTTACGATTAATGCACTTGTATCCCCCGGGATGATTCATCAAGGGTGGCAACAGGCCATATTTTGGAACCCGTATATTCAATGACTCGGGAAGAAATTTTTAACAAAATCAGCTAGAGAAAGTGTTTTCAACTATGTTCATGTTCACAGTTTTTTTTGTTTTTTTTTTGCGAAAGAATTGGTTGGAAAGAAATTGCAACGTTAGAAACTATAGTTCCTATTTTGTAATTTTTCCATAAACCCAATTATTGAATGGTAGGGAAAATATACTTTTGTTAACGAAAAAAATTTTCTATGTCCAATATCTCATTTTCTTGTGGGTTCATATTATGGTTTTTCACAAACTAGGCTCGGTTTGAAGAGCATTAATCTCCTAAACAGATAAAAATAACTCGTTAAATGTTGAATTGAAAACCCATGGGCCTTATGTAATACAACCCCAATACATTCGATGCTCTTTTGCATATTTCAATTCTGAAAATTTAAACAAAAAAGTGGCCGTGTGCGTTCGTCCTCTCCCATCCGACCATTCTTGAGACATCACCTCTCCGCATGTCCATCGAATACATTTTTAGCCGTTCCGTTTTGGGTAATGTGCACATTAGCCGGCTAAAGATGAAATGCCCTGACGCAGATGAATATTTTATCGAACTTTAGCCGATCCTCGAATATAAACCTAAGTTTAGCCGGCTAATCTTAAGTTTATGCTCACACCTATCTTTAGCCGTAACATATATATATATATATATATATATATATATATATATATATATATATATATATATATATATATATATATATATATATATATATATATATATATATATATATATATATATATATATATATTTTTTTTTTTTTTTTTTTTTTTTTTTTTTTTTTTTTTTTTTTTTAGTTTCACACATATTCGTGGGTTTCTCGCGACTACCCGGACTTGCCGTCAAGGGTAGTCCCGTGCTGCTGCTAGTGAGGGTATAAGGTTTTCCTTATTATATTCACTGTTCCCAGTATAACCGCCTTTTGCATCCACATAATCGTGTTTTGCGGCAGCTTCAATTCGAGTAGATGTTGGGTGGTTTTTCTGTGGACGAGACCGTTGGCAGATATTATCAGCGGCATTATTCTCGCATCCCTCAACTTCCACATATCCCGGATTTGTTGTGCCAGCGCTTCATATTTTGTCATCTTTTCGGTGTATGTTTTCGTTAAGTTCTGGTCCTGCGGCACAGCAAAGTCTATGATGATTGCTGTTTTATTGACCTTATCGAATATTACCATATCGGGTCTATTGTGTACGACCCTTCTGTCGGTTATTATTGTTAAGTCCCAGTATATTTTAAATTGCTCGTTTTCTTTCAATGTTTGCGGTGCGTATACGTGGTGTGGTGTAAAATGCGGGATTAATTCTTTTTGTAGGCATATTAGTTGATGCACAACTTTCCCCATGTTGTCATGTCGGGTGAGATATTTGGTGTTCGCTATTGTTGTGCAGCCTGATGTGAGGTGTTGGACTGTTTCCTCAGCGCTGTTACACAACCTGCACTTTGTTGTTTCTACCTGTTGTTGAAGGATGTGTTTCAGGTAAGTTCTTGTTGGAACAACCTGGTCTTGGATGGCCTGGAGTGTTCCTTCCGTTTGAGGAAAAAGATAGCCTTGCTTGAGGTAGGTGTTGGAGGTTGTCATGTCTACCTCAGGTTGTTGAAGGCTATTGAAAAATCTGCCATGCAGCGCTTTGGATTTCCATTTGTTCCTTAATTTTTCCGCAGGGTCTTCTTCTTGTATATTTCTGGATGTTGAGGCAATTCGGCGCTGTGCTGCTATCCATTGATGGAGAGGTAAGTTGTTTTTTTCGAAGTATTGTGTTAATTTTTTTTCCTCTTTCAGGCAGGTATGTTCCAGGCTGCTGAGTCCGCGTCCTCCTTCTTTTCGAGGTAAGTAGAGCCGCTCTATCGCAGAGTTTGGGTGTAGCATGCCTTGTTGTGTGAGTGTTGTTCTTATTCGTCTGTCCAAGTTCTCCAAATCTGTTTTCGACCAATTTAGTATTCCAGCCAAAATCCTGGTTAGTCCGCCAGAAAGCCTTCCAACAGATATCAGCCTGGAGAATGAAACTCTAGAACAGGTCGAGCAGTTCAAATACTTGGGAAGCTTCATAAATACTAGGGCTAACCTTGACACGGAAATACACAACCGTATCAATTCGGCATCACGGGCATTCTGGAAGCTAAAGGATAGAGTGTTTCAAAATCACGACCTCAATCTGAAGACCAAGACAGCTGTTTACAAGGCAGTGGTCCTCCCAACGCTTCTTTACGGAAGCGAAAGCTGGACGCCCTACAGGCGACATATTAAGCAGCTTGAACAAACGCAACAACGTCATCTAAGACAGATAATGCACATAAGATGGTTTCACAAAGTTTCAAATGCAGAAGTCTTGCAGCGCGCGAGTTGTACAACAATTGAGACTCAAGTAACGAGGGCCCGACTGAGATGGAGCGGCCACATTCTGAGGATGCAAGACACAAGACTCCCCAAAATAGCTCTATATGGCGAATTCACTGAGGGAGCCCGGAAACCAGGAGGCCAGTACAAGCGGTTCAAGGATACACTACATCAATCCCTAAAATCAGTTAATGCCAATCATAACTGGGAACAACTAGCATTAGACAGGTCACAGTGGAGGTCTTTGGTACACAGTTATAATGGAGACTCGAGAAGGATACAGCGGCGGCCAGATCTGGTTGGTGACTATCCATGCCCGGAGTGTGGTAGGATATGTAGGTCACGGTTGGGACTCTACAGTCACAGGAAAGCACACAGTCGCAATAAGCCCTGAAATATTATAAGTCTGTTCGCCCCTTTTTTTTTTTTTTCCTTTTTCTTTCTTTTTCCTTTCTTTTTCTTTTCTTTTTGTTTTCTCCCGCTTTCGTCTTTTTGTAGATTCATTCCCGGCAACGGGATACAGCAATGATGATGATGATTCCAGCCGTGTACGTAAATGTGGGTATAGCCCAGATGTTGATGGCGTTTATTTTGTTTTTGGCGGACAATTGTGAGTTGACTATCTTTCTTGTTCTTCTTATGAGTTCTGTTTCTGCCGCTTTCTTATTTTCTTGTTGTTTAATTTCGTACGTTTGCTGTATGCCAAGATATTTGTACCTATCCTCCGCCTTCATGTTCGCCATCTCTCGTCCATCTGCCAGTCTGATGTTCTCGCCTTCCACCAATTTTCCCCTTTTTACCTCCACCGTTGCACACTTCTCCAGACTGAATCTCATCCCTATGTCTGTGCTGAACCTCCGTACGAGTTCAAGCTCTCCTTCTAGTTGTTTTTTTCCTCTAGCGTACAGTTTGAGGTCGTCCATATAAAATAAGTGTGTTATTTTCTTCTGTTCTTCTATTTTGTAGCCGTATTCAGATCTGTTCAGCATGTTGCTTAGAGGATTCAGAGCGAGGCAAAATAGCAGCGGGCTTAGTCCATCTCCCTGAAATATGCCCTTTTCGATCTTTATTTCCTCCGTGTTGTATTTGGTCCTCTCGGTGTTGACTGTAAGTGTTGTGCGCCACATTGACCTTAGGCTTTCTATTAATTTGATTATTTTCTTGTCCACCTTGTATATTTCCAGGACTTCCAATAGCAACGAGTGGGGCACCGAGTCGTATGCCTTCCGATAGTCGATCCAGGCCATTGATAAGTTCTTCAGTTTCCTCTTTGCCTGTCTCGTTAAGATGCTGTCAATCATCAGAAGTTCCTTACTTCCTCGCCCGTTCTCTCTGCATCCTGCCTGTTCCCATGCCATAATGTTGTTTGTTTTTAGGTGGGTTCGAATCTTGTGTCCTATGGTAGAGGTTATTATTTTGTACGCTGACGGTAAACATGTTATGGGTCTGTAATTTTCAGGCTGTGTCAGGTCACCTTTTTTTGGGAGCATGAGAGTCGTGCCGTGTGTAAAGTACTTCGGTATCTTGTTGGGATTTTCTATGGCCTCTTGTATCAGTCGTGCTAGTGTTTGATGCGTGTGTGAGAACGATTTCCACCAAAAGTTATGTATGCCGTCTATGCCGGGAGTAGTCCAGTTTTTCATTCTCTTAATTGTGTTCTTGACGTCTTCCTCTTCTATGTTCATCGTGGACATTTCTTGAAGATTGGCGTGTTTCTTTTTTTCTTGCTCAATCCATGTTGCCTCTGTGTTATGTGTTCCTTTATTTGACCAAATCTTCGACCAGTACTTGTGCATGTCGGTTGGGGACGGGGTTTTCGTTGTTTGTACGTTCTTGTCTTCGTCCAGTTTCCTGAAGAACTGCCTCTGATTGTTTGCGAACAGGTTGTTGTCTCGGTATCTTTGAGTCCTCTTATTGTATCTCCTCAATCTGTTTCCTAATGCTGCGATCCTTTGTTTAAGGCCTTCTGTGTACGTCTTTATTCTCTCCTTGTATTGTGGTTCTTTCTTTTTGAGTTTGAGTTTCCGAGTATATTCTTTTATCTTATTTTCGACTCTCGTGCTAGGGCTTGTGTTGTTTAGGTATGCATGTAATACTCCTATATATATATATATATATATATATATATATATATATATATATATATATATATATATATGGATAACTATGGATAGTTTCATGTGTCGCACAGCCATATATATATATATATATATATATATATATATATATATATATATATATATATATATATATATATATATATATATATATATATATAGTTATAAAGTGTTAATACCACCTCCAAAATAGTAACTAATATATATATATATATATATATATATATATATATATATGTATATATATATATACATATATATATAGTGGACGATAGCTGTCGTTATGGCTGTGCGACACATGAAACTATCCATAGTTATCCATATATATATATATATATATAGAAGTTTCAATATTTAATAGTCTTTAAAATTATTGATTTAATTTGTACAAAAGTAGTCGTTATACCCTTATTCACAAATAATATATATATATATATATATATATATATATATATATATATATATATATATATATATATATATATATATATATATATATATATATATATTTTTTTTTTTTTTCACCATTCTGGGTAGGCGCATGATTATGCCGGATCACGAGGACCAAAGCATTTCTCAGCTGCTGGTTAGAAATCTTCTGACTATTCTTGTAGTCCACAGAATGACTTCCTTCTGGGCTACATCGATAAGACTTTCGTCAAGTCCAAGCCGCTTGGTGTGTTGGATAAGATGCATCTCAACAAGACCATTAGTTGTGATGACCAATGGAAGGATCAGAGTGGAGTTAAGTTGGTGAATTTGTTTCAGTTCAAACGCCAAGTCATGATATTTCACTATCTTTTCAATATAGGCTTTCTCAGCGTTGTCATCCGCTGGAACCGTGATGTCAATTATTATCGCTGTTTTTTCTTTTTTGTCAAAGATAACTATGTCTGGTCGGTTGTGTGAAATTGGCCTATCAGTAATCAGTGGATGATCCCAGTATACCTTCAGGTTTGCATTCTCTAGTAGTGTTTGTGGTGAGTATTCATAAACTTTTTTATGTTATTTCAATAACCCATGTTTTATAGCAAGTGCCTGGTGGTAAACTTTTGCCATGGCATTGTGGCGATCCGTGTATTCTCTGGGAGCGAGGGTCGAACAGGATGAAGTAATGTGTTGGATTGTTTCCACGGATTGTGAGCATTTGCGACATAGATCTGTTGGTAAGTTATTTCGTGCTATGTTTTTCAGGTAGGCTCTCGTAGGTATCACTTGGTCCTGGATGGCTGCCAGTCTGCCTTCCGTCTCCGGGAAAAGATAACCTGCTTTCAGGTATGAGATAGACTTTTCCTTGTTAATTTTATTCCATTTCAGAGCAGTGGGATATCTTCCATGAAGGGCTTTACCGTGCCATTCTCGTGCAGCTTCCTCGATGTTTGGGCTTTCTATAGGGGGCGTTGTTGATGCCAGGTTTAGAGCTGTGATATTTTGGTCCTCTTCAGCTATCGCTTGAAAGAAAGGTGAGTTCTTTGATTTAAAATACTCTGTCATTTGCTTGACCACAGTGTTGTGGGTGTTTTCAACCTGTTGTAAACCTCTTCCTCCCTCACTTCTTGGCATGTGCAGTCTTATTACAGAAGCATGGGGGTGATGCATTCCATACCTAGTCAAGAGTACTCTAACTTGGGTATCTATTGCTCTTAGATCGGTGGTCGACCATTTAATGATGCGGAAGGAATAAGTGAGACATGGCATCGCCCACGCTTTAATTGCCGTGAATGTTGATTTCGCATTCAGTTTACTTTGGAGTACCTTCTTCAGCCTTTCCATGAACTTAGTTTTGAAAGCATCTTTGGCTTCTCTTGTTCTGATTTCAAGCCCCTGTTTAATTCCCAAATACTTGTAAGTATCTTCTGGTCCCATCCTCTGCATTTCTAACCCTTGGGTTATAAGCATGGCTTCTCCCTCTATCAGCTTCCATATTTTTTGTGTTATCACTCCTGTTAAGATTTTGTAGATAACAGGCAAGCACGTGATTGGTCTATAATTTTTGGGATTATTGTGTCCTGGTCCTTTTGGAATCATGTGGGTGATGCCAAGAGTCAGTGTGTGTGGTAATTGGGATGGATTTACCAGGGCTTGCTGAAACAACTTTGTTATTTGTTTGTGTGTGCAACTGAAGTGTTTCCACCAGTAGTTGTGAAGCCCGTCAGGTCCTGGCGCAGACCAGTTGTTTGTTTTTTTTAGTGTTGCTCTTATATCATTTTCAGTGATGGTAACTCTATCCATTATGTAATATTTTGATTCTTCCTCTGCCTCTCGAATCCAAGATGCTCCATCATTATGTTCTCCTCCGTCGCTCCAGATTGCTTCCCATGTTGTACGCATTTCATCAGGTTTTGGTAACTCCTCTTCAACTGCGGTTGTTTCCTCTAGTTGTCTGTAAAACTGATTTTGATTTTTATAGTACAACTGGTTATTCTTGTACCTTTTAACCCTTTCATTATATCGCCTGATCCTGTTTCCTAATGCTTGTGCCTTCTGTTTCAGGGTGTCATATACAACAATGAGTTCTTGCTTGAAGGGTTCATTTGTGGCTCTGATTTTGTAGTCCGATGCTATGCGCGAGATCTTCTTGATCGTTTTTCTGGATGGTGAGTTGGAGTTCAGGTAAGTATATAACACTCCTATATTTGCTCTGATTCTCTCTATTTTTTTTTCTAGGCGGATCTTCCATGGCGGCATCTTGTTTTCTTCAGTTCGGTGTTTGTTTATGATCAACCTTATGTTGTTTTCCTCACATACAGTTACGGCCCCGGCATAAACATAGTCAGCAATTTCCTCAATGTTGAGGTTGCTCGGTAAGATTGTTTCCATTATTTTATTTGTTCTACTCACACTTTCCAGTATGTTCTGTGATCCTTTGAGTCTAGGTATTCTAGGTCTTTCTTGAGGATTGATCTTGGCATACAATTGTATGTTCCTCCTGAAAACTTTTTCTGTTGACTTGTGTTCAAGCGTCGTTGAAACCTGTTGTTCATGGTTTATTTCCTCGGTGATGATAGTATCATCAGTTGAGACTGGGGCATATGGTCTTATGCTTTTTTTGATAGACTCAAGTTCGACGCTTGAGAATTTCTCATTTTGTATGATCCATCTGACCCTGTTCGCCAGCAGATTCGGATATGAGAGTCTACTTGGATAGATCTCATTCCAAGTGGTGGTTAGAATTTGTCGATAAGTTCTTTCTGCATTCTGCAGTTCCTCAGCAATAAAGTGAACCCGCATAATGAGGATATTCTCTTCCTAGGTCCAGCGCATTCTTCCATCTCTAGTCTGAGCCTCAGCGGGATGGCTCCTGATTCCGTCCAAACTGATACTCCTTCTCACTCTCCTGATGTTGTTACTGCTATGGCTTACGGTGCCATCTCGGGGGGCTGCGCCGCTCGCCCCACAGCTGTTCCCTACAGGCTCTGCCTCCAGACGGCTCCGAAGAGGGCCAGCCCGCTGCCCTCTACCGCCCTGCATCATGCTTCTAGTGACAGGAGCTTCATAATCTACAGCTTCCTCCCAGGCTGCTAACCTGGGGGCTGGGTGACTCAGGTATGCGGGGTCGTCACTCCCCGAAAGCATTACTGCCCCCTGCATAAATAAATATATATATATATATATATATATATATATATATATATATATATATATATATATATATATATATATATATATATATATTTTTTGGTCAATCACCTTTCAGGGAATTACGAAATACCACCGGACTCTGGGAGCCAAAGTGGAATCAAGAGCTATGAAGGAAGCGTCTTACGATACGTGTAGTGCCCAGTATGACCTCCTTCTGGGCACTCGAGACAACATAGCTGTCAAGTTCCAACAGCTTTGTATTATCAACAAGATGTTCTTCTACGAGTCCGTTGACCGACATCACCAGTGGGATAATAGATATTTTCTTGAGCTTATACATCTCCTTTAGTTCGAACGACAGATCGAAGTATTTTGTTAGTTTTTCAGTGTAGGCCCTTGAAATATTGTCGTCTGAAGGAACCGTTATATCGATGATCACACAGCTTTTTTCTCTTTTATTTAGTAAGACGATATCCGGTCGGTTATTTGCAACTGGTCTGTCTGTCACCATGCATCGTGGTGTCCCAATACAGTTTAAATTCTTCGTTCTCGAGGACATTCTCAGATAAGTATAGATGATTTTTTCTCTTTGTTTTAATTAATTTTAATTAATATATATATATATATATATATATATATATATATATATATATATATATATATATATATATATATATATATATATATATATATATATATATATATATATATATATATATATATATATATATATATAGTTGAAGTTATAGGATACTAGTCGTTTGTAAAATTATTGATTTAAATTAAGGGTGTTTCGACTATTTTTCAGGGCAAAATTCCAATGAGAGTCAAATTGTATTAAAGCTCTATATTTCGTCAACTATCGTTGACTTCTTCAGGAGCAAATACAAAGATCTCATAACAAAAGTTCAAATTCTCTTAGGCTAAAACTTACAATACCATGACAATAAATATGGTAGCTTCAGAAAAACAAGACCATGAAGAGGGTAATCAAAAAAGTACGTCAATTTCAGTTGAATTATTCAGGAAAAAATTGGTTTTACAAATGACAGATTTCAGAAAATTCTATAAATTGGCATGGACAAACAAATGTGCCATGATGTTCACAGAAGGGCAAAAAAAATTGGGAAAATCTTTTCTTATTTTATACAATTTGGATTAGAAATGTCTCTTATTTATAAGTACCTGCAAGTAAGGTTACAAATTAGGAGATATTAGGAGAATACCTATTTTTTATCACAGGTCAGTAAGAAACTATAGATGTTACTAAGATTATTCGTATCCGTTTTCTTATTCATCGTTGAATTTTTATTTTCATTTATATAACACATTTCTAAAAAAGTTCTTTTTTGGTATTCTTGTTCGTGATCTAAGACTTGTATATTATCGTAATCTACAGCATATCCTGTGTTATTAATATGTGAAGCTAAAGCACATCTTTCAGGTCTCAGAACAGAATCACTTTTGTGTAACGCCATTCTCCTATCAAGACCTTGTGATGTTTGTCCTATATAAAATAGAGGGCAGTGTTTGCAATTTATCTTATAAATAACATTTTTTATTTTTGAAATATTCAATTTATCCTTTGTGCTTTTATAAAGGGACCTAGCAAAAACCATGTTAAATCTACTGATTTTTATGTTGATAAATTTCTTGAAAAGCTTCGTTAATTCGAATGTGACTTCTTTAATGTAGGTCAGTTTTGCAAAACAGACTCGGTTTTCTTCATTATTCACTTCATTTAAAGCTTCGGTTGGTTCTGGTAGTCTTGGAGCATTGCATATTAATTTTTTAAGAAATATGTTTGAATATCCATTATCCCTCATCAGCCTAAATAGCCTTCTCAGTGCCGCTTGTCTTAGAGTATGATGCGTGATATCTTCTATTCTTCTTTTTAATCCCAAAATTATATTTGTTTTTATTTTGATATCATGGTAAGAATCTATATTTATATATCTCCCAGAACTACTGGGTTTTCTGTACCAATCTAAAATAATCCTGTTATCCTCAGTCCTATATAACTTCGTGTCTAGAAAAGGTACAGATTTGTTATTCTCCCTTTCTATTGTAAATTTAATGTGATCATCGAAACTGTTGAAAACGATTAGTATCTCTTCTTCTCTATCTTCAGGTATAGATAAAATTAGATCATCAACATACTGATATATAAATGATGGAGTAAAAGAAAGTCTCTCTAAAGATGATTTTATAAGCGTTGACATCACCATATCAGCTAAAATAGGACTCAAGCAACTGCCCATGGGACATCCAAATTTTTGTTTATAGAAAGAACCATTATATATAATTATAATTTCACCCATTTATTATTTTCTGTTTCAAATCTAGATGTAGGATCTCTCGTCAATAATGAATAAAAATGACTATTTCACTAAGTGTAATATTTTGGTTAATGATGGAAACGTTTATGAAAAATTGACGAGAGATCCTACATCTAGATTTGAAACAGAAAATAATAAATGGGTGAAATTCATGAAAGAAAAACAATATATTGATGGGGTCATCTCCAAAAAGCTCATGTGTTATGGTTCACATCCTCCAAGATTCTATGGGCTTCCTAAGATCCACAAAGAAGGAGTTCCTATGAGACCTATAGTATGTACTATTGGCTCGCCCACATCTAATCTTAGTAAATTCATTGCCAACATACTTCAAGCCTCTTTTCACCAATACAATGAGTTTCAGATACTAAATTCAAAAGAATTTGCTATCAAAATGAATGGGTTTCTTCTGCCTCCTGACCATGAGATTGTGTCCCTTGATGTAATATCATTATTTACAAACATCTCCTTAGAATTAACAATATACATTATTGATGAAAATTGGGAGTTGATAATGCCACACACAGAGATTCATAAAGAGCATTTCATTCAGATAGTTGAATACATTTTTCATTCTAATTATTTCCTATATAAAGCCCGTTTGCAACAGCCGAGAATTCTCTACAAAATTCTCGCAAGAAAAGGGCGGAGACTATTTAGTACGCAACTGAACAGAGAATTCTACCGAAAGTGCGTATGTAACGGAACATAATTCACGGCGCATGAAATCTCGAGTAAATTTTCTAGAGAATTCTCGGCTGTTGCAAACGGGCTTAATGGTTCTTTCTATAAACAAAAATTTGGATGTCCCATGGGCAGTTGCTTGAGTCCTATTTTAGCTGATATGGTGATGTCAACGCTTATAAAATCATCTTTAGAGAGACTTTCTTTTACTCCATCATTTATATATCAGTATGTTGATGATCTAATTTTATCTATACCTGACGATAGAGAAGAGGAGATACTAATCGTTTTCAACAGTTTCGATGATCACATTAAATTTACAATAGAAAGGGAGAATAACAAATCTGTACCTTTTCTTGAGACGAAGTTATATAGGACTGAGGATAACAGGATTATTTTAGATTGGTACAGAAAACCCAGTAGTTCTGAGAGATATATAAATATAGATTCTTACCATGATATCAAAATAAAAACAAATATAATTTTGGGATTAAAAAGAAGAATAGAAGATATCACGCATCATACTCTAAGACAAGCGGCACTGAGAAGGCTATCTAGGCTGATGAGGGATAATGGATATTCAAACATATTTCTTAAAAAATTAATATACAATGCTCCAAGGCTACCAGAACCAACCGGCTTTAAGCTTTAAATGAAGTGAATAATGAAGAAAACCGAGTCTGTTTTGCAAAACTGCCCTACATTAAAAAAGTCACATTCGAATTAACGAAGCTTTTCAAGAAATTTATCAACATAAAAATCAGTAGATATAACATGGTTGTTGCTAGGTCCCTTTATAAAAGCACAAAGGATAAATTGAATATTTCAAAAATAAAAAATGTTATTTATAAGATAAATTGCAAACACTGCCCTCTATTTTATATAGGACAAACATCACAAGGTCTTGATAGGAGAATGGCGTTACACAAAAGTGATTCTGTTCTGAGACCTGAAAGATGTGCTTTAGCTTCACATATTGATAACACAGGACATGCTGGAGATTACGATAATATACAAGTCTTAGATCACGAACAAGAATACCAAAAAAGAACTTTTTTAGAAATGTGTTATATAAATGAAAATAAAAATTCAACGATGAATAAGAAAACGGATACGAATAATCTTAGTAACATCTATAGTTTCTTACTGACCTGTGATAAAAAATAGGTATTCTCCTAATATCTCCTAATTTGTAACCTTACTTGCAGGTACTTATAAATAAGAGACATTTCTAATCCAAATTGTATAAAATAAGAAAAGATTTTCTCAATTTTTTTTTGCCCTTCTGTGAACATCATGGCACATTTGTTTGTCCATGCCAATTTATAGAATTTTCTGAAATCTGTCATTTGTAAAACCAATTTTTTCCTGAATAATTCAACTGAAATTGACGTACTTTTTTGATTACCCTCTACATGGTCTTGTTTTTCTGAAGCTACCATATTTATTGTCATGGTATTGTAAGTTTTAGCCTAAGAGAATTTGAACTTTTGTTATGAGATCTTTGTATTTTCCAGTTGCTCCTGAAGAAGTCAACGATAGTTGACGAAATATAGAGCTTTAATACAATTTGACTCTCATATATATATATATATATATATTTTTTTTTTTTTTTTTTTTTTCACCATCTAGGGTTCTGGTTACTAAGAGGAACCGGGTCATATCTGACCAAAATTCTCTTAGGTCGTTGTCAGGAACATTCTCACAATCCTAGCTGTCCACAGGATCACTTCCTTCTGTGCTATGCTAATGAGGTTCAAATCAAGTTCTAAAGATTGGGTATTATCGACTAAGTGGCTTTCAACAAGTCCGTTGGTAGTAATTATCAAGGGGAGAATTGAGATCGTCTTCAACTGATACATTTCTTTCATTTCAAATGCAAGATCGTGATATTTGTTCAGTTTTTCGGAATACGCTCTACTAATGTTGTCGTCAGCTGGTACTGTTACATCTATTATTGTAACTTTTCGTTTTTCTTTGTCAAACAGTATGATGTCAGGTCTGTTATGTGTTATCATTCTATCCGTTTCAACTGAGTTGTCCCAGTAAAGTTTGAAGCCTTGGTTGTCCAGTACAGTTGCAGGTACGTACTCGTGTATTTTCTTTGTGGAGTTTATGAGACCTGTTTTGATAGCAATGGCTTGATGATACACCTTCGCCATTGCGTTATGGCGGTTCGTATATTCTTTTGGTGCTAGAATGGAGCAAGACGACGTGATATGCTGGATTGTTTCAAGAGCTTGACAGCATTTACGGCATCTATCGGTAAGTATATTTTTTCCAGTTATGTGTTTTAAATATGCTCTTGTTGGTATGACTTGATCTTGTATTGCAGTAATGCGTCCTTCTGTTTCTGGAAACAGGTAGCCCGAAGTGAGGTAAGTAAGTGAATGTTGTTGGTTGACTCTTTTCTCTTTCAGCGCTGCTGGGTATCTTCCATGTAGAGGTTTGCTATGCCATTCTTCAGACATTGTTTCAAGCGTCAACATCCGAGGTGGGTCCGTCGTACTTCTTAGATTCAGGGCCGTGATGTTATGGTCTTCTCTGCATATCGTCTTGAAGAACGGTGAGTTTCTTGAATGAAAGTATTTTCTGAGTTCGTTCACCGCCTTTTGATGAGTGATTTCGATATTCTGTAGGCCTCTGCCACCAGAGTGTCTAGGCATGTACAGTCTATTGACAGATGCGTGGGGATGGTGGATACCATACTTGCTCATGAGCACTCTTACTTTAGTATCGATCGCTTTTAGTTCTGTATTAGACCATTTTATAACTCCGAAGGAGTAGGTTAGACTAGGTACCGCCCATATATTTATTGCCGTGAACATAGCTTTAGAGTTCAGCTTGCTTTTAAGAATTTTTTTAACTCTATCGAAGAATTTTTGTTGAAATGAAGCTTTCGCATCTGATGTTCTTATTTCTAGAGCTTGCTGAACTCCAAGGTATTTGTAGGTTTCTTCTGGTGCGAGTCTCTGGATCGCTATTCCATCCTGTACGAGCATTTCTTCCCCATCCACTAGTCTTCCCCTCTTTACGTGTATTACGGCACATTTGTCCAAGCCCATTTCCATTCTTATTGTCTGCGAGAATGAAGCTACTATTCTCAGTAATCTCATTAGCTGTTCTTCATTTGTGGCATACAGTTTTAAATCATCCACATATAATTGATGGGTAATTCGGATGTTTTTTATTTTATCTATGGCATATCCATAATTGCCTTCATTAAGTAGTTTGCTCAGGAAGTTGAGTGCCAGGCAGAACCAGAGTGCACTGAGTTTATCGCCCTGAAAAATGCCACGCTTGATTTTTATCTCAGCTGTTTTAATATTTTCCTGTTTATTGCCAAAACTCAGATGTGTCCTCCATGTTTTCATTAGATATTCCAGAAGGTTTATAATATTTTGTGATACGCCATAGAGTTTAAGGATTTTTAGCAGCCAAGAGTGCGGTACCGAGTCAAATGCTTTCTTATAGTCTATCCAAGCAATTGATATATTTCTCATTTTCTTCTTCGCTTGTTTCGTTATTAGGCAGTCGATGGTGAGGAGTTCTTTGCATCCTTGGGCGTTTTTTCTGCATCCGTTTTGTTCACGCGACAATATTTGATGTTTATTCACATGTCTCCATATATGTTTAGTTAGTACTCCAGTTAGAAATTTGTAAACTGTTGGTAAGCATGTGATCGGGCGGTATTTCTTTGGGTCATTTATGTTGTTACCTTTGGGTATCATGTGAGTCACTCCCGCGGTAAAGGCGTTCGGTACGGTTGTTGGGTCATCAAGCGCCTTGTGAAACAACACTGCCAGCTGTTGATGCGTCGATTTGAAGTTTTTCCACCAATAGTTATGTATTTTGTCTGATCCCGGTGCTGACCAGTTGTTTGACTTCTTCATAACTTCCCAGACATCCTCAACAGTTATTGCTACCTCATCCATTGTATATCGGTGTATTTCATTCTCAGCGTTCTTTATCCAGTACGCATCATCATCGTGCTGTTCTTCCTGCTCCCATATTCTCTTCCATGTATCATACATGTTTTTTTCGGTTGGATATTCTCCCTCTAAATTTTCAACTGGCTCAAGAGATCGAAAGAATTCCTTTTGGTTTTTGTAGTATAGCTGATTGTTCTTAAATCTTTTCACTCTATCATTATATCGTTTGATACGATTGCCAAGTGATTTAACTTTTTGTTTCAGCCTGTCATCTACAGCCAAAAGTGATAATTGGAGGGACTCAGTTGAAGATTTTGGGTTTATCTTAAAATCCTTGATGATCTGGTTGATGCCTTTTATAACCCTTTTAGTTCGTACTCCGTTATTGAGGTAAGTATGTAGTGTCCCAATTTTCTTTCGCATAACCTTTATTTTTCTTTCCAGTCTGGTTTTCCACGGTGGCGTAGAAACGATCGGATTTGCAGCCATGGGGAATTCACCTATTTTCATTCCGAGCTCTTCACATATCGTTATTGCCCCTGCATAAACGTAATCTACCATCGTTTGTAGGGTTGTGTTTGGTGTGATATGAGTTTCCAACAACAGGTCCACTCTCTGTACACATTCTAGTAGCTTCTTCGATCCTTTCATCCTCGGGATTTTTGGTCTATTTTTCGGTGAAAGGCCATAATATTTGTAAATATTTTTGAGGAGGTTGCGTTCTAGTTTCGTCGTTCTCATACTAATCTGGTACCCGTTTCTCTCCTCTTCATCATCCTCAAGCTCATCTTGTTCATTGTCTGTAGCTCCCCTTGGTATGAAGCTTTCTTTTATAGTATCCAATTCGGGGTTGGAAAACTTGTTGTTTTCTAGAAGCCATCTTACTCTATTTGACAGGAGGTTCGTATATGATTGTCTGTGTGGGTTGATTTCATTCCAAATTTGTGTAAGCACCTCTCGATAGTTCCTTCCTTCTCTTTGTTGCAGGTCTTTCGCAATGAAATGGACGCGCAAAATCAGGATATTATCTTCCTCCGTCCATCGCGTCCTCCTGTCTCTTCTTACTGAGGCATCCGTGGAATGAGTTTGCACCTCATTCATAACGGATGCTCCATCCTCTTCAGAGGTATATATATATATATATATATATATATATATATATATATATATATATATATATATATATATATATATATATATATATATATATATATATATATATATATATATATATATATATATATATATATATATATATATATATATATATATATATATATATATATATATATATATATTTATCCAGCATACTATGTTGCGTCCATACATTGTCTTTGGGCCATACACTATTGCGTCCTGAATAATACTGCGTCCGTATACCGGACGCAGCATTGTTTTTCAAAGTTTTCTCTGGTATTTCGAGGGATTCAACGACAGGGGTGGTCGCAAATCGTGAAGGACGTCGAGAGCTATCTTTGGAACAACTATAGATTTCATTCATCTTTTAATAAAAGAGTTATTCTATGTTGAAAAACATATCTCCGGACGCAGTAAAGTGCTTCTCATGAAACCTAAAGTATATTTTTAGTTCACGCAAATTCCGCTTCGGGGGCGCTTCAAATGATGAAAACTGATATACAGTCAATATACATCTTTCACACGACGCATAATGTTGCGTCCTAAATCTGGCAACTGTGTATACAAGTAAACCAAGTTGTATTTGCACAACTGAAATGATTTAGCTTCCTAGGCTCCAAGGTCATCCCGAAAGTCTGTTAGGTGAATAATTGGATTCTGTCTCTAGAGCAATAGCAGGTCCGATTGAAGTGCCCTTATGGTGTTCTTTTGACTGATATTGTCATTATTATTTTTTCGAATGAAAAAAAATTATAACCCACGTGAATTTTATTCCACTTCAATAAGAAATCAAACGATAACACTTTCCAGAGAATCATCGGATTTATAAATTGACATGAAAGGTATCGCTTTATCCGCTTATGCTTATGTCACCTCATTTCACTTGTGAATAAATTTTTTTTCATTCCACTGGATGACTAAACGTCAACTCCCCTTGTTGCTAGAGGCAAGTGTATTTGCCTCTTCATTTCCTTCAGTTCCCGAGGGACCAGGAACCTAGCTATAGTCATACGTTCATACAGAGCAGTTTTTGTTGATCAGTCGTCATGTAGGCCATCTGGCATTTGTGAATTGGTGTATTCTCCAGATTCTATAATATGTTCTTATGTTGTTATCTACTACTTTCTTCATTGTCTTCAATAGAAACGATGTTGAATTAATTGTTCTTGAAGATTGTGGGTCCCCATTTTGGTGTGAAGGGAACTTTTGTCCTTGTCCATTTTCTGTGTATATGACTCATTCTAAGCAGCTTCTGGTTATCTTCAGAAGATGAAGACGAATCTCTTCTAGGATTTTTCTTCACACTTCTGGTGATCTATATAGATTGAAGGTGTTCATTGCCCACTCCAAACATCGTCTTTTAAATATCCCAATCTTCCTTACGAGGATTCTTGGTCTATATTGCTGCATCGATTCTAGTTATGGGTTTACTACCTGTGAAGGTTGTTTTGGGAAAACTGAAAGATCCTTCCTGTTCTCCTTCGGTGAATTATCCGTCTGGCTTATTGAGCGATATTGTGAGGGTTGATTACTCCTTTTGCCATGACCTTTTGTATTCTGTGTGCTGTGGGATTAGAAGTGAAATTACCACAAAAATTAAAAAGTTCTACAAATTATGTCAACTCTTGTATATATGTAGTGTCCTTGTAATATATTAATTAATAAGGACTGTCTGTCAAAGTGTATATAACAGAGATGCGAGATCTGATTGAATTTAGAACAAATCATATTGTACACATATGACTGAAACAATATATTTGTTCTGGGCGTAGTAAGGTTGAACAAGCGTACGGGTCTAGAAGTTGGGCGTCCTACATGAAATCCTACTCTAGCGAGTAGATGTGCCATTCAAGGGTCCATGAAGGAAGCTCAAACAAACAACGCCCTTCCTGACATCAAGCTTAACTGCACCGAATTTATTCAATAAAACAGCATGATCTTACTCGAAAAAACTTCTCTGCACAGCCGCCATTAGTCCGAGAGCTGGCAACGAAATTCGGCAAAAGTTTCGTACTGGCGCATAATTTAATATGATTTAGTATTGAGGGTGTACATAAGTCAGCACCCACTCTCAAGGTCAGGTAGTGGAACAACTAGCGGCGACGCGCTTTGATGTAGGTATATGAAATTACAACACACTCTACAAGTATTTTGTAATGATTGAAATTTGTCACTAGTTCATAGAACAGAAAACTTGAAAAAGTGGTCAGATCTCATTTTAGTGAAACGCGGTGTGTCAGTACACCAAATAAGTTGCTGCCTTGACGATGTTGTTTCAAAAGAATTGTATTGGCTGAAACTGCATTTACTGCTCAAATATCATATAATATTTGTGAATAAAATATTCAGACCACATATCAATAGAAGAGAGGCAGTCAGCAGTCACCCCACAGTACGGATATTGTAATTTTATATGAATCAAAGAGCGTCGCCGTCAGATGTTCCACTACCTGACCTTTTAGCGTGGGTGCTGATTCATATACACCATCAAAACTAACTCATATTTAATTATGATACATTACAAATCTTTTGCCGATTTTCGTCGGCAGCTCTCGGAATATATGTCATTGTGATGTGTATGGCAATCGTATATGGGGTTCCAAGCAATGCATCCAAACTCCAGTTTGCTCGTCACAAATATATTGAACAGCAAAATCATGGTTTCCGGATCAGAAAATATCTGCTATTACGCACGATGAATTCATACAATCTTGGCCTCGTACCAAGTAAATGATTAACATGAGGAACAAATGTAAAATTTTGATCAAAACAACGCCAAGATCTTTTATCTCCGTTTTTTTGCTCAGGACGCTGCCATCAAGAATATAACTATACAGTAAATAGTTCTTTTTCCTGGTGTACGTGGCGACATTGCACTCAAAAATGCCCAATGGTAGTTGATTTCTGCCACACCAAATCAAGAATGAGTCCACAAAGCACGCCGCAGAAAACGCAGTCTTCAATAGAGCCTATATCACCAAAGATTTTAAAATCGTCGGCATCAGCCCATGCACGAATAGGATTAATTAGATGCATCCTCACTTGTTCCAACTTCCGGGAGTGGATAACTGGAGTGGAAGGCCTCTAAAATTCCCTGATCGACTTTTTGTTCCAGATCGTAATGCGAGAAGTTTGGCCAATTAGTTTCGAACTGTTGTAAGTTTTGCTTCAGATGGATCTTAATGGTGGATCAGTTCCTCTTCTGTTATTTTATATTCGATTATCCTATGGTCAGAGATTGATGGTTTGGTCACCATTTCCCAAGCTTTAACACTTCTTCTGAAAGCTGCATTGACCATTGTCGCGTCCAGAACCCCTTTTCTTGCCCTAGTGACAGAACCAGGTGTTGTCCCCACGTTCTTGAGATAGTTCTTCATTCTGCCAGAGTTTTGCAGGCCAGAATAATCTCCAATTCAGTAACGTTATTAGTTCTCAGATCTGAAAATTCTTCAATCAGATTTACCATTCAAACTTTATGCCCTGGGTATGAAGCCCCCTGTTCGAACATTGATCCTTTGTATTTTTCACTTTTCTGTTATTCGTTCACTACCACATTATTTTTGGCAGCGAACGAAATACAACACAAGAAATTCTTCGAATTTTTTTTCTGGCAGAACTTTATGGAGCTTTATTGCGTGTATATACACGCTTTTTCAACAACTTGGCATATGCCAAGTTGTTGAAAAAGCCTAATTACAATATATGCGAGCTTTATCATTCTCAAAAACTGCTTTGGTCTTTGGAGGTACAAATGAGAGCTTTGGTTATTTGTCTATGCCATAAACTTCTCTCAGATGGAAGTAAGGAATTCGCATTGTGTCTCTCTATATACCCTGATAAAGTATGAATTATGAATTCTGCAAGCGGACAAGATGTGCATAAGAGTTTTCGTCGATCACGGCTAGCCCTGCAAGATGTTGAGGTGACCACTTGCATTATATTTTTCTTATACTACCTAGTATTCTAGTATCTAGTATCACTCCATCTTGATGAACAAATCCTCCCGTTTCCGACATCAGCTCAGCCGACTCCAGAAAAGCAGAAGATGATTTTTACAGCAAGTCATGGTCTTTCAATCTCTTGAAATATATAAAGTATTTGTTTACTCATATGATATTCGAATGAAAACTTCAGTTTTGCTTGTCTAATCTGGCTTTCTAATATCTTTTGTTCTGCTGGCGTGATAGATTTTCTTACTAGCTCAAGATCGATTCATATGTCGGATATCAGCTTCTCCAAAGCACTCCAGCTCTTTGACTTTGATTTTATGATGAGCTACTATTCCCTTGAGTGGGTCTTGACCTCTCAATAATCTTATTCCATTTCCAACTTTTGTGTATTGGTGGTATTGCAAACCTTGAAACCCCTGTCTTCCTGCATTCGAGGAAAGTATATCCTTTGTATCGAAGAGTTACAGTTATAATTTGTTCGGCGCATCTGTCGAATCCCCCAGACCTGCTACCGCGACCAAAGCGGTCTATTGTGGCACACAAACAAGCTCAAAGAGCTAAACTTCTACCTCCATTGCCATCTTCCAAAGGGAAGAGGTGATAACAGAGGAGGAGTAGTTCATGAGTTCCCCTAGAACCAGCCTGAGCGAACCTTGTCTGCCGCTGGGCAGTCACTGAGGATATGCTCAATGGTTTCGTCCTCCTATAAGCAAAGAGAGTCCTTGTATATCGAAGAGCTAGGATGCAAGCTACGATTCATATTCAAACTCTTCCATCGAACTCGAGAATTTCATTTGCCGTCCATTTAACTACCCTGAGAGAGTAGTGACTCTCCAGACTGCCAAATTGTTCGTAGGATAAACTAACAACTGTGCAGTTAATGCATTCCTAATTTAAGTTATCTCCAGAGCACCACTCTCTCACATTCATTTGTTATAAATAAAAACGAAAATGAAATATATAACGTTTTTAAAATTATTACATAATCACTAAAGCTCTTCTTGACAAAAAGACACTTAAAGAGTGTTTGAAACTTTCTGAAATACGATTCCCCAAGTGAGCAGTCCACAAACTAAGGATGATAGCCATCATAAATATAGAGGTGTTTCGAAAGATGAAAGTTGTAATAACTGGAGCCAATGTTATAATACGATCACGTCATCGAGTTCGAATAATCCTACTGTACCAGATTCTAAAACATATGTGGCAACTACGCTGGACGCAACAACATGCTAATGGTGAAAGATTGAATAAAATTCGGACGCAGCATTGTGCTACATATGAAAACAAAATATACGCCGGACGCACTAATGGTAGGACCATGAAAGGACGCAATAATGTGCGTATATCAACTTCTTTATTAATAAAGATATTTGAGATCTGAAACGACCAAATTACGTAATTTTTTGCGTAGAGTAATATACTTCGATCAGATTCCACATAGGTAGCGTATTTCTGGGAGACGCAATAAGGTTGCTTTTTGAAAGGACGCAATAAAGTATGCCAGATGTAAATATATATATATATATATATATATATATATATATATATATATATTACGTATTTTGGTCGTTTCAGATCTCAAATATCTTTATTAATAAAGAAGTTGATATACGCACATTATTGCGTCCTTTCATGGTCCTACCATTAGTGCGTCCGGCGTATATTTTGTTTTCATATGTAGCACAATGCTGCGTCCGAATTTTATTCAATCTTTCACCATTAGCATGTTGTTGCGTTCAGCGTAGTTGCCACATATGTTTTAGAATCTGGTACAGTAGGATTATTCGAACTCGATGACGTGATCGTATAATAATATTGGCTCCAGTTATTACAACTTTCATCTTTCAAAACACCTCTATATTTATGAAGGCTATCATCCTTAGTTTGTGGACTGCTCACTTGGGGAATTGTATTTCAGAATGTTTCAAACACTCTTTAAGTGTCTTTTTGTCAAGAATAGCTTTAGTGATTATGTAATAATTTTAAAAACGTTATATATTTCATTTTCGTTTTTTTTTTATTACAAATGAATGTGAGAGAGTGGTGCTCTGGAGATAACTTAAATTAGGAATGCATTAACTGCACATTTGTTAGTTTTCCCTACGTTCATCCTACGAACAATTTGGCAGTCTGGAGAGTCAACTACTCTCTCAGGGTAGTTAAATGGGCGGCGAATGAAATTCTCGAGTTCGATAGAAGAGTTTGAATATGAATCGTAGCCTGCATCCTAGCTCTTCGATATACAAGGACTCTCTTTGCTTATATGAGGACGAAACCATTGAGCATATCCTCAGTGACTGCCCAGCGGCAGACAAGGTTCGCTAAGGCTGGTTCTAGGGGAACTCATGAACTACTCCTCCTCTGCTATCACCTCTTCCCTTTAGAAGATGGCACTGGAGGTAGAAGTTTAGCTCTTTGAGCTTGTTTGTGTGCCACAATAGACCGCTTTGGTCGCGGTAGCAGGTCTGGGGGATTCGACAGATGCGCGGAAGACAGGGGTTTCAAAGTTTGCAATACCAACATTATACACAAAAGTTGGAAATGGAATAAGATTATTGAGAGGTCAAGACCCACTCAAGGGAATAGTATCTCATCATAAAATCAAAGTCAAAGAGCTGGAGTGCTTTGGAGAATCTAATATCCGACATATGAATCGATCTTAAGCTAGTAGGAAAATCTATCACGCCAGCAGAACAAAAGATATTAGAAAGCCAGATTAGACAAGCAAAACTGAAGTTTTCATTCGAATATCATATGAGTAAACATATACTTTATATATTTCAAGAGATTGAAAGACCATGAATTGCTGTAAAAATCATCCTCTGCTTTTCTGGAGTCGGCTGAGCTGATGTCGAAAACGGGAGGATTTGTTCATTAAGATGGAGTGATACTAGATACTAGAATACTAGGTAGTATAAGAAGAATATAATGCAAGTGGTCACCTCAACATCTTGCAGGGCTAGCCGTGATCAACGAAAACTCTTATGCACATCTTGTCCGCTTAAAATTCATACTTAATCAGGGTATATAGAGAGACACAATGCGAATTCCTTACTTCTATCTGAGAGAAGTTTATGGCATAGACAAATAACCAAAGCTCTCATTTGTACCTCCAGAGACCAAAGCAGTTTTTGAGAATGATAAAGCTCGCATATATTGCAATTAGGCTTTTTCACAGTGGCGGCTGGTCTGTGAGGGCTATGGGGCTACAGCCCCCCATACAAGAAATCACAAGAAATCAATTCTTTTATGTTATATTCCTTCCCATACGATTTTTAATGAAAATATTACATTCCACGGTTATTTATATAATTTAATAATCTAAAACTTTCATGCGACTCCTGCAGTGTTGCTTATTTCACTCATAATCTAGCAGTTCGTCCCTGCATGGGCGATGAATCGTGTAGCCCCGAATTCTTGCATTCGGACAGTCATTCGGCTCCAGCCGCAACTCTTCGTGTCGGTCGTTTAAAGGAGTAAAAGGGCTACGATAAAAGTCGCCCCTATCCGCTTCAGTCTAGCCGCTGCCCGCTAGCGTATAGACAACCTAGCGTGTGTTCGAATTTGTTTACGTTTTGTCGGACAATAGTGTTAATATTTTATAAACTGATTTCGCGAGGCTTTCGCTGGCGGAAAAAAGCCGTATTAAACTGCTGGGTGGACCTACTCCCGATTTAAATTTAACCCAGGCAGATAAAACTTCTTACACAAGACGATTCTCAAGACAAGGGTATAACGTGTAAGTATAACAAGTGATAACGTATGGGCAAGGGCAGGATTTAGAGATTTGAAGCACCTTAATGAAAAAAGTAAGAAGCATGAGCTATCTGCCAAGCATGTAAATTGTTCCACAGAATTAGCTTTTCTGGTTACGACTAATATCGCTGCTCAATTAGATTCAGCTTACCGGAATAATATTATTAAGCACAACGAGCAAGTAGATAAGAACAGGTATGTTTTAAAAAGAATTATAAATTGCATCAAATTTTGCGGAAAACTGAGTTTGAAATTTCATATTTTATTCTAAAAGTAGCCCCCTAGTGAACTAGATCACGAGCCGCCACTGCTTTTTCAACAACTTGGCATATGCCAAGTTGTTGCCAAAAATAATGTGGTAGAGAACGAAGAACAGAAAAGTGAAAAATACAAAGGATCAATGTTCAGGGGGCTTCATACCCAGGGCATAAAGTTTGAATGGTAAATCTGATTGAAGAATTTTTAGATCTGAGAACTAATAACGTAACTGAATTGGAGATTATTCTGGCCTGCAGAACTCTGGCAGAATGAAGAACAATCTCAAGAACGTGGGGAAAACACCTGGTTCTGTCACTAGGGCAAGAAAAGGGGTTCTGGACGTGACAATGGTCAACGTAGCTTCCAGAAGAAGTGTTAAAGCTTGGGAAATGGTGACCAAACCATCAATCTCTGACCATAGGATAATCGAATATAAAATAACAGAAGAAGAACTGATCCACCATTAAGATCCATCTGAAGCAAAACTTACAACAGTTCGAAACTAATTGGCCAAACCTCTAGCATTACGATCTGGAACAAAAAGTCGATCAGGGAATTTTAGAGGCCTTCCACTCCAGTTATCCACTCCCGGAAAATTGAACAAGTGAGGATGCATCTAATTAATCCTATTCGTGCATGGGCTCATGCCGACGATTTTAAAATCTTTGGTGAAATAGGCTCTATTGAAGTCTGCGTTTCCTGCAGCGTGCTTTGTGGACTCATTCTTGATTTGGTGTGGCAGAAATCAACTACCATTGAACATTTTTGAGTGCAATGTCGCCACGTTGTCTGTTGTTGAGACTCATTGTGAGATTGCCAGTTTGAGATTATCTTCTTTTAGTGTGACTGTGATATCCATATATAGATTTCCTAAAGGGGATTTTCATAAATTTTTGACTATAGTGGAGTCTAATCTTGTTAAAATAAATTTGTGTGAGAAATTCATTATTTGTGGTGATTTTAATGTAAATTTTAGTATTTCAGATTATTACTCGGATGCATTCTGTGACTTACTGTCATCCTATGGGTTTCGGCGAACCGTTTTTGAACCTACAAGAGGTAAAAACTGCCTAGACAATATTTTTTTGAATTTTGGCTGTTCAGATTGTCGTGCTAGGGTACATGAAGTGAGTTTCTCTGATCATAGAGCGCAGAGGTTAACGATGAGGATCCCTGGTGAGTCTAGAGATAGGTCGGTTCGGGTTTTCCGACCGCGTACTGGAAGAGCTTTCAATGAGTTTTATGGCTTCCTGGAGAATATCGATTTCAACGTTCAAGGAACTGCTAATCAGTCGGTGAATGAAAATTTCAAACATTTTCATGATGTTTTCCTTGATGCATATGAGAGATGTTTTCCTCTTAAGGCTATCACCAGAGAAAAATTAAGGGTAGGTATCAGTGAAGGCTGGTACAATGATAGATTGAGAGCTCTACGGGATGACCTAAATCTTGTATCGGGTTTGTATGGCAGATGCGGCACTGAGCGTCTGAAATTTCATAAGAGGAGGTTGAAAACGAGGTATAAAATGGAGATAAGAAATGCTAAGATTAAACACAATGATCAAATTATAGCGAAATCTAACAACAAAGTTCGAACTATGTGGACCATGATCGACCAGAGACGCGGAGTTACGAGGGGGCAGTCTGATATTCAGGTTGATGTTGAGACATTGAGTGAGTATTTTCACTCTGTTCCACACAGAATTGCTGGGAGTGTCGATAAAGGTAATATTGACGTTTGTTTTCGAAAGAAATTCGAAGTGGTCTCAGTTTTTCATTTAGGGAGGTATCTTTTATCGAGGTAAGAGATATTGTGAGCTCATTGAAGAGTAGCACTTCTAGAGATTTCTATGATTTGTCTGTTGACTTGATAAAGAGGAATATAAATACAATTATCTATACATTGACCAAACTAATCAATGGCTGTATTCGAGAGAATGTCTTCCCGGATTGCCTAAAAATAGCTAAAATAATACCATTTTTCAAGGGGGGGATAAGTCTGCTCCGGATAATTATAGACCTATTTCTGTGTTGCCGGTCTTTTCTAAAATCCTGGAAAAGGTTATGTGTATCCAGATTGTAGAGTATTTTGAGAGAAATCAACATTTTCATCTTCGCAATTTGGCTTCAGAAAGAAAAAATCGACAACCGATGCTATATTGAGTATATACCAGTTTGTTTTAGAATGTTTTGAATCAGGAGAGTGTACCTTGTCGCTATTTTTAGATTTAACTAAGGCGTTCGACTGTGTACCTCATGCAGCATTATTGGCTAAGCTGCGGAGATATGGTTTGTGTGAGAGTAGTTGTAGGTTGGTTCAATCATTTTTGACTGATCGATTACAAACAGTATTCTTTAATAATAAGTGGTCACAAAAAACGAAAAACACTATTGGCGTACCACAAGGTTCGATATTGGGACCTATTTTATTTTTGATTTTTATAAATGACTTTCCAGATTTTATGAACTTGGTGCATAATGTTTTATTTGCAGACGATACGAATATTTCTGTTTCATGTAATGATATGAATATGGTGAGAGAACTATTTGCTGGTATGAGGGAGGATGCCTTGAAGTGGTTCTCGGGTAATGGACTCTCTGTCAATAAAGAGAAAACTGAAGAGTTTGTTTTCTCCTTGAAGAGGACCGAAGTGAGAAGTGTGAAATTTTTAGGTCTACAATTGGATACAAGACTCACATGGTGGGCTCATGTAGATTATTTGTGTGCAAAGCTGGCAAGGAACATTTTTGTTTTGAGACAGTTATCTTCCTCCGTATCAGTTGAGGTGCTTAGGTCGGCTTACTTCTCGTAATGTGAGTCCCATTTACGTTATGGGATACTTGTATGGGGCCGCTGTAGTGGTTTTGGGAGAATATTCAGACTGTAGAGAAGAGGAATACGTATTATAGCCAACATAGGCTATCGAGAGAATTGTAGGGATTATTTTAGAAAATTGCATATACTGACACTTCCGTCAATATTGGTCCTGGAGTTGTTAATGTATGCCCGTGGTAGGTCTTGTATGTGGGGTTTCCGTGGTGGGGACCATTCTTATTCTACTAGGAATAGGGGAGATTACTGTGTCCCATTTTGCAGGTTGACGAAGTCACAGGGTGCACCCGATTATTTGTCGCCTAAATTTTTCAATGTTTTACCGTCACACTTGAGAGGGCTTCCCCCTAATTGTTTCAAAAATAAAATAAAGTTGTTCTTAGTGAAACAGGCAATGTATGACATAAATGATTTCCTCAAATGTGATTTTTCAGCGTTTTAGATTTTTCTAAAATTGTTATTTAGGTAGATATTTGCTTGTTGTGTTGATTTTAACATGATTATAATTTTGACGAATGTATATACTTTTTGTATGCTAACATGAATAAACTTACTCTTACTCTTACTCTTACGTACACCAGGAAAAAGTACTATTTACTGCATAGTTATAGTCTTGATGGCAGCGTCCCGAGCAAAAAAACGGAGATAAAAGATCTTGGCGTTGTTTTGATCAAAGTTTTACATTTGTTCCTCATGTTAATCATTTACTTGGTACGAGGCCAAGATTGTATGAATTCATCGTGCGTAATAGCAGATATTTTCTGATCCGGAAACCATGATTTTGCTGTTCAATACATTTGTGACGAGCAAAGTGGAGTTTGGATGCATTGCTTGAAACCCAATATACGATTGCCATACACATCACAATGACATATATTCCGAGAGCTGTCGACGAAAATCGGCAAAAGATTTGTAATGGATCATAATTAAATATGAGTTATTTTTGATGGTGTATATGAATCAGCACCCACGCTAAAAGGTCAGGTAGTGGAACATCTGACGGCGACGCTCTTTGATTTATATAAAATCCGTACTTTGGGGTGACTGCTGACTGCCTCTCTTCTATTGATATGTGGTCTGAATATTTTATTCACAAATAATATATGATATTTGAGCAGTAAATGCAGTTTCTGCCAATACAATTCTTTTGAAACAAAATCGTCAAGTCAGCAACTTATGTGGTGTACTGACACACCGCGTTTCACTAAAATGAGATCTGACCACTTTTTCAAGTTTTCTGTTCTATGAACTAGTGACAATTTTCAATCATTACAAAATACTTGTAGAGTGTGTTGTAATTTCATATATCTACATCAAAGCGCGTCGCCGCAAGGTGTTCCACTACCTGACCTTGAGAGTGGGTACACCCTCAATACTAAATCATATTAAATTATGCGCCAGTACAAAACTTTTGCCGAATTTCGTTGCCAGCTCTCGAACTAATGGAGGCTGTTCAGAGAAGTTTTTTCGAGTAAGATCATGCTGTTTTGTTGAATAAATTCGGTGCAGTTAAGCTTGATGTCAGAAAGGGCGTTGTTTGTTTGAGGTTCCTTCATGGACCCTTGAATGGCTTATCTACTCGCTAGAGTAGGATTTCATGTGGGACGTCCAAGTTCTAGACCCGTACGCTTGTTCAACCTTACTACGCCCAGAACAAATATATTGTTTCAGTCATCTGTGTACAGTATGATTTGTTCTAAATTCAATCAGATCTCACATCTCTGTGATATACACTTTGACAGACAGTCCTTATTAATTAATATATTACAAGGACACTACATATATACAAGAGTTTACATAATTTGTAGAACTTGTTAATTTTTGTGGTAATGTCACTTCTAATCCCACAGCACTCAGAATACAAAAGGTCATGGCAAAAGGAGTAATCAACCCCACAATATCGCTCAGTAAGCCAGACGGATAATTCACCGAAGGAGAACAGGAACGATCTTTCAGTTTGCCCAAAACAACCTTCACAGGTAGTAAACTCATAACTAGAATCGATACAGCAATATAGACCAAGAATCCTCGTAAGGAAGATTGGGATATTTAAAAGACGATGTTTGGAGTGGTCAATGAACACCTTCAATCTATATAGATCACCAGAAGTGTAAAGAAAAATCCTAGAAGAGATTCGTCTTCATCTTCTGAAGATAACCAGAAACTGCTTAGAATGAGTCATATACACAGAAAATGGGGAAGGACAAAAGTTCCCTTCACACCAAAATGGGGATCCACAATCTTCAAGAACAATTAATTCAACATCTCTTCTATTGAAGACGATGAAGAAAGTAGTAGATAACAACATAAGAACATAGAATCTGGAGAATACACCAATTCACAAATGCCAGATGGCCTACAGGACGACCGATCAACAAAAACTGCTCTGTATGACCGTATGACTCTATAGCTAGGTTCCTGGTCCCTCGGGAACTAAAGGAAATGAAGAGGCAAATACACTTGCCTCTAGCAACAGGGGAAGTTGACGTTTATTCATCCAGTGGAATAAAAAATTTTTAATTCACAAGTGAAATGAGATGACATTAGCATAAGCGGATAAAGCGATACCTTTCATGTCAATTTATAAATCCGATAATTCTCTGGAAAGTGTTATCGTTTGATTTCTAATTGAAGTGGAATAAAATTCACGTGAGTTATAATTTTTTTTCATTCGAAAAAATAATAATGACAATATCAGTCAAAAGAACACCATAAGGGCACTTCAATCGGACCTGCTATTGCTCTAGAGACAGAATCCAATTCTTCACCTAACAGACATTCGGGATGACCTTGAAGCCTAGGAAGCTAAATCATTTCAGTTGTGCAAATACAACTTGGTTTACTTGTATACACAGTTGCCAGATTTAGGACGCAACATTATGCGTCGTGTGAAAGATGTATATTGACTGTATATCAGTTTTCATCATTTGAAGCGCCCCCGAAGCGGAATTTGCGTGAACTAAAAATATACTTTAGGTTTCATGAGTTTCATGCCGAGTTCAATTGATTACGTAACAAGAGTTCCTACAAACATCAAAGATAAACACAAGAATATAATTGTAAGATTTACTTCAAAGAAAACTCGTGACGACTTCCTTGCCTCTTACCGAAAGAAGCGCCTCTCTCTGAAGGCAGTCCGCAGTGGCTTGGCTGTAGAGGGAATATCTGATAGATTGTATATAAACGAGCATTTAACACTTACTAGCAAAATTATTTACAAGGAGGCCCGGGCTCTGGCGAGAACGAAAGGATACAAATATGTTTGGACTCAAAACGGCAACGTGCTGATCAGAAAGGACGACAGATCAAGAATCATACATGTGTCCTCCGACACCATTCTGAAAAAACTTTAAATATATGTAATATTTATTTTATAGGCGTTCGTTATGGCTGAGTCTTTAAGTTGTTTTTACCAGAATGTGCGTGGTCTCAGAACTAAACTGAATGACTTTAGAACAAGTTCTAGTGCAAATGATCATGACTTGGTATTCGTCACCGAGTCCTGGTTAAATGACGGCATATTTGATGGTGAAGTTGTTGATCCTGCATTGTATTCAATTTTCCGAAGGGATCGATCTGCCACAACAAGTACTCGGAGGGACGGAGGTGGTGTGTTCATCGCAGTCAAAAACAGTTTAAAGCCTTTTCGAATTCTGGAATTCCAAAGCGACGCTGAGGATATATGGGTGAAAATTACAATCAATCATATCAAAATTTTGCTCTGTTGTGTATACATTCCTCCGACAGACTCTAGTGCTGTAGCTAACTTTTGTAAAAAACTTTATTCGAATATGCAAGATCTTAGAGACCATATTGTCCTTATTGTTGGAGATTTTAATTTTCCTAATTTGATGTGGGAGGTGGGCACTAACGGAGATTATAAGGCCATTAATGTTGATAGCAGGAGCGAAGAACTTTTAGATGCTTTATCATTTTTAGAGTTGCTACAATTCAATACCACTAAAAATACTAACGGCAAAACCCTAGATTTGATCCTTTGTAATAATTATTTAATAAATAATGTTCAGAAATGTGATTCGCCTGCTGTTCCGGAGGATAAACACCATCCAGCGCTAGAATTTTTGCTGGAGTTTGAAAATACCAAATTCTTAAAGAATAGTAATGAATATTTTTTCAGTTTTAAAAATGCTGATTATGACTTTATAAATCAAACATTAGCTGAAATATCATGGCCAGAATTATTAGATTGCAGTGATGTGGATTCTGATGTGGGCATCTTTTACGATATTATTTATGACATCATTGATTTGTGTGTTCCGAAGTTTAAAGTTAAGAAGAAATTCCCATCCTATTTCTCTTATCAATCAATTAAACTGATTAAACGTAAAAATAAAGTTCACAAAAGGTGGAAGATTTATAAGAATACAACAGATGAAGTTGAGTTCAGGACACTACGATCTTTATGCAAAAAAAGCATTAAAATAGATTTCATGAAATATACCAATTCAGTTGAAAATGAAATTAAAATTGATCCTGGAAGGTTTTATAAGTTTGTTTCTATGAAAAGTAAGGTTTCCGGTTTTCCTAAATCTATGTCATTTGAAAACAAAACAGTAAGTGGTGGCCAACAAATAAGCGATCTCTTCTCTGAATATTTCGAAAGTGTTTACGCCCAACCACATTCCCATACTAAACTGGGTGACAACCCTGATGAACTAAATAACTACGTACTAAGTAGAATCGAACTAGATGTTGGCGACGTGAAAATCGGCCTGAACTCGTTAAATGCGAACAAAAGTGCAGGACCTGACTTGATACCTAGTTGTTTCATTCGTAACTGTAGCGAAGCACTCTCTATCCCGCTGACAATTATATATAACAAATCATTAAGAACAGGAGTGTTTCCGAAAAGATGGAAGGAGGCAACTATTGTACCTATTTTCAAGTCTGGTAAAAAGAACCTTATAAACAATTACAGACCTATTAGTAAGCTCTGTATTTTCGCAAAATTATTCGAATCAATTGTGTATCCTCACCTCCTTCATCTCGTTCATACTCAAATTATTCCTGAGCAGCATGGATATCTCAAGGGACGGTCCATTGAGACTAATTTACTTATATTCACTGAATACCTTCTTAAAAACTTAGATAAAGGAATACAAGTCGACGCTGTTTACACGGATTTCAGCAAAGTTTTCGATAAAATAAATATTTCACTGCTGATCACAAGATTAAAAGAAGTTGGGGTTCGCGGTTCTCTCTTGCGTTGGTTTGAATCCTACTTGATTAATATATCCCAATATGTTTCAGTGGAGGGTTTTAGATCTCGATATTTCGCAGCAACTTCAGGGGTGCCTCAGGGATCTCATCTGGGTCCACTATTATTTATCATATATATAAACAATATTAAAAAAAATTTCAATATCTGTAGGATACTACTCTTTGCTGATGACCTCAAAATTTATTTTCGAATCAAAGAACTCAATGATTGTGTAACCCTTCAAAATGAACTACGTCAGTTTGAGGAATTTTGTGAGAGGAGCGGTCTCATCCTAAACCTCACTAAATGTCATGTGGTTTCGTTTACAAGAAATAAAAATAAAATCCTCTATCCCTATGCAATGCACGATACAATACTCTGTCGTTCAACTCATGTAAAAGATCTAGGAATTGTATTTGATTCCAAAGTAAAATTTGATTTACATATCGACCATGTCACCTCGTCGTGTAATGCAACATTAGGATTTATACTGAGACAGAGTCGATGGTTTTCCGATCGAAAAACCGCAGTCATCCTCTACTATAGTTACGTGTTCAGTAAACTAAATTTTGCATCTTGTATATGGAATCCCAAATATGACATATATATAAACCGTCTCGAAAAAATTTAACGGAAGTTTCTCCGCACTTTGGGGTACAGATTCAACTTGAGACTAACGCGGGGAGATCCAAGTAACTACTCCATTAGGTTGAAGTACTTCAGTATGATAAGCCTCAAAGATCGAAGAGTTGTAAGTGATGTTGTTTTTATCTGCAAATTGTTGGGCAATCGAGTGAACTCTCAGGACATCACTGGGATGGTTAATTTGCATGCGCCTATCAGAAGATCTAGGTGGCCGGAAACCTTCTATTTACCCCTAACGCACACAAATAGCGCTATGAATTCCCCTATCTTCAGGATGCTGCATCACTGTAACAATCTGAAGGATCGTATAGATGTATTTTTTCAAAGCGAAGTAACCTTAAAAAATTCTCTCAAAAGGTATTTCTTATCACTCTATTAAATTATTTTGGTTTCTTTGTTTGCTATTTTTTCTTCTTACTGTTCAGTTATCTTTATTATAGGAATAGAGCACTTTTGTTAATTTATTATTATTAATATATGATAAGGGCACTTTTGTTAATCTTTTTTGTATTTTTGATTTGTGAACACTGTTTTTGGGTATTGGATTACCCGTTTGTGTTCCTTTGTGAATAAATAAATAAATAAATAAATGAGAAGCACTTTACTGCGTCTGGAGATATGTTTTTCAACATAGAATAACTCTTTTATCAAAATATGAATGAAATCTATAGTTGTTCCAAAGATAGCTCTCGACGTCCTTAACGATTTGCGACCACCCTTGTCGTTGAATCCCTCGAAATACCAGAGAAAACTTTGAAAAACAATGCTGCGTCCGGTATACGGACGCAGTATTATTCAGGACGCAATAGTGTATGGCCCAAAGACAATGTATGGACGCAACATAGTATGCTGGATAAATATATATATATATATATATATATATATATATATATATATATATATATATATATATATAGAATGCAAATATTAGTGTCCACCACAATAATTAATAAATTGATAACTGTATTTTGCGGGATAAGGACAAACTCTCGAAAGATCTTAAAGTATATTCAGCAACGTTTCGCAAACTCTCGTTTGCTTCATCAGGCCTAAAAACATTATAAAAATGTCATACAAAACACTTACAGTAAAGTATAAATAAATACCTCTATACTATAAATAGATATTCAGATGTAAAAACTTTAAAAATTTTAAAAATCGACGGCATCAACTGTATATTCCACGTCAAATCACAAAAAAACAGCTTAAAATACTAAAAGTTTGGCTAAAATTCATTTGGAAAATTCCAGAATATTTACATCCAAAATAATTCATAGGAAAACATAACCTGAAAACACAACAGAACAAACCAATACAGTAAAACAATATCAAGGTTGTCAAACACAGAATTATCTTCATTTTCCTTCAATGAAATACCGTACATTAATTAGTTTCCACCAAGCTCGCACAGCACTATAAATGCACATATTTTGTCAAGACAGAATTGTAAAGTTTGCTTAAATGTTCAGTATCAGATCTAAAATTAACAGTGTTGTTAATGTTAATATGTATCATTTCTAAAATGTTCCTTTTTCTAAAATGTTGTTCATTGTCTAATATTTTTACATTCGAAAAATCGAACCTGTGATCGTCTTTGAAAAAATGTGAACACAAGGCTGTCCTCTCTCTATTTTTCACATCTCTGACATCGTATGCATGTTGTTTAATCCTATTTTGTAAATACTGTCTCGTCTGTCCTATATACATTTTATCACAATCCAAACATGGAATCCCATATATCACTCCTGATCTATGATCTTTATTTATTGGATCTTTTATTTTGCTGTATAACGACCCAACTGTTTTCATGTTGTAAAACACTAGCTCACTATTTTCCGTTTTAAGGGTTCTTTTAATTTTTTGGGACAGTTCTGGGACATACGGAAATTTGAAGTAAGCTTTACTCATTGTGGTTGTATTGACAGTTTTGTCATTGTTTCGTTTACGTAGAAGTTCTGAAACAATTCTATCAACGAAAGGTTTGGGGTATTTGTTATCTCGTAATATGTGTTTCACTTTTTTTATGTTTAGGTCATGATACACGGGGCTGCTCAAGTTGATTGCTCTGTGAAGTAAGTTGTTAATAGCACTGATCTTATAGCTGGTAGCATGGTTTGATAAATAGTTAAGTATGATACCTGAGCTGGTGGGTTTAGTATACCAATTCGTTATGATTTTTTGTTCTTCCGTACGGTGTAAGCAGACGTCCAAAAAGGGTAAAGAACCTCCAGTTTCAACTTCAAACGTGAACTGTATCTTGTCATGGTAGCTATTGAAAATTTTTACCGTTTCATCAATCATGTCAAATGGTAAAGCCATGACAGAGTCATCAACATAGAACTTGACAAAAGGCACAGGAAAGGGTAGTTGGGACACAACTGTTATCACCAAGTCATTCATTACAAATTTTCCGAAAATGGGACTCGCAATGCCACCCATAGTTGTTCCCTCAATTTGTAGGTACGTTTCTCCATTGAACATAAAATAACTGGATTCAAACAGAAAGTCAACCAACATCAGGAAAGTTTTTCTATCCAGGCATGTATAGGCTGATATTGTCTGCCAATTCTTTTTAATGATCTGTACAGTGAGGGCATGTGTGATATTAGTGAACAAAGAAGTGACGTCCAATGAAACCAAGACGTATCCGTCAGGTAAGACAACATTTTTTGAAAATTCAACAAACTCAAAAGAGCTATTCACTTGGTGTTGAAATGTAGTTGCTACATCACTTAACGTGTTGTGTATGAATGTTGCAATATTTGATGAGGGAGAATTAATTCCACCGACTATCGGCCTCATGTGTAGACCTTCCTTGTGTGTTTTCCGCAGACAGTATAGTCGGGGAGGAACCGAGTTGTGTTTTTTTAACTTTTTCTTTTCAAACTCAGAAATGAATGAGTTTTCAAATAAAGAGTCTACAAGAGCATTTGCTCTTTTTTGAAACGAAGATGTGGGATCTTTTTTGAGTAATTTATATGTGTTCACATCACTCAGCATTCCCTTAACATGGTTAACGTAGTCCTCACGATACATGATCACTATTGATCCACCCTTGTCCGATTTGTTCACTATGATGTCATTGTTATCTTTAAGAAACCGTTTCGTTATATTAAAATTCCTCACCATCTTATCATGGACATCTACCACTTCCATTGACTCTGTGTAAGTGGTTAGTAAGAAGGTTAACAAAATCTGCTCTTAAAGTATCTCTAAAGTATACTCTAAAGCTATTTTCAATAGCTACCATGACAAGATACAGTTCACGTTTGAAGTTGAAACTGGAGGTTCTTTACCCTTTTTGGACGTCTGCTTACACCGTACGGAAGAACAAAAAATCATAACGAATTGGTATACTAAACCCACCAGCTCAGGTATCATACTTAACTATTTATCAAACCATGCTACCAGCTATAAGATCAGTGCTATTAACAACTTACTTCACAGAGCAATCAACTTGAGCAGCCCCGTGTATCATGACCTAAACATAAAAAAAGTGAAACACATATTACGAGATAACAAATACCCCAAACCTTTCGTTGATAGAATTGTTTCAGAACTTCTACGTAAACGAAACAATGACAAAACTGTCAATACAACCACAATGAGTAAAGCTTACTTCAAATTTCCGTATGTCCCAGAACTGTCCCAAAAAATTAAAAGAACCCTTAAAACGGAAAATAGTGAGCTAGTGTTTTACAACATGAAAACAGTTGGGTCGTTATACAGCAAAATAAAAGATCCAATAAATAAAGATCATAGATCAGGAGTGATATATGGGATTCCATGTTTGGATTGTGATAAAATGTATATAGGACAGACGAGACAGTATTTACAAAATAGGATTAAACAACATGCATACGATGTCAGAGATGTGAAAAATAGAGAGAGGACAGCCTTGTGTTCACATTTTTTCAAAGACGATCACAGGTTCGATTTTTCGAATGTAAAAATATTAGACAATGAACAACATTTTAGAAAAAGGAACATTTTAGAAATGATACATATTAACATTAACAACACTGTTAATTTTAGATCTGATACTGAACATTTAAGCAAACTTTACAATTCTGTCTTGACAAAATATGTGCATTTATAGTGCTGTGCGAGCTTGGTGGAAACTAATTAATGTACGGTATTTCATTGAAGGAAAATGAAGATAATTCTGTGTTTGACAACCTTGATATTGTTTTACTGTATTGGTTTGTTCTGTTGTGTTTTCAGGTTATGTTTTCCTATGAATTATTTTGGATGTAAATATTCTGGAATTTTCCAAATGATTTTTGCCAAACTTTTAGTATTTTAAGCTGTTTTTTTGTGATTTGACGTGGAATATACAGTTGATGCCGTCGATTTTTAAAATTTTTAAAGTTTTTACATCTGAATATCTATTTATAGTATAGAGGTATTTATTTATACTTTACTGTAAGTGTTTTGTATGACATTTTTATAATGTTTTTAGGCCTGATGAAGCAAACGAGAGTTTGCGAAACGTTGCTGAATATACTTTAAGATCTTTCGAGAGTTTGTCCTTATCCCGCAAAATACAGTTATCAATTTATTATATATATATATATATATATGTCAATCCTACATTTCGGGGACGAAAAAATCCGAGGATCCTACACTTTGGACCCAGAGCCTACAGTTCGGGGACGTCCCCAAAGTGTAAGTCATATTCTTGGTCAACTTATCGTACACTTTGGGTACAAAGTCCCCAAACTGTAGCATCTTTAAATATCCTACACTTTGGGTACATTTTGTTAGTTTGTTGATGCTACAGTTTCGGTACATCTGAAATATCAAAATATTCTTCGATTTCCTTTATATGGATTGAATTCAAACTTTCTCAGAAATGAATCCAAAGTGCTCTAATAATTGATACTTACATCATTCATACCATATAGTAAAAGGCTATTTTTATTTTTTTGATCGGAAAAACTTATATCAATCGTTTGTTGGATTCGCGAAAGGTGGGGGAAGGGGGTGAATATTCAAATGATCTCATAACGAATCGTAGTTTATCAGATGACGAAAGTTATTGTCCGTTGTCAAACCGAAATATTACGAAAATTATCGACTGTATTCTTTGAAAAAACGCTCATAATTTAGAGATGATATGGAAGTTCCACTTATATTACGGAATTAGTTTTATCAAGGATACTCCTTCGCATTTAATTAATATGAGTTTGGGCCTTTGGGGTAGGGGGGAATATTTTCAAGATATTACAAATGTTTCGCGATTTGATATACAGGGTGTCAGTAAACAAATGCGAAGGACTTAGGGAGATGATTCCTCGATGAAAATAAGAAGGGGTAGTTCCTATATAAATTTTTTTCGAAATCGACCACCCTTCCAAGATACAGCCTTTGGAAGGCGATGACGAGTTGACAGTTTTTAATTTTTTTTGCGGGTTCTGAAAAACACTGAGTCATAAAACTGTACAAAATATATTATGTACTGAGTGGATGTTACTCACACAATTTATTTCCCCCGAACGTCAATATTTGAGGTTATGAAAGTCGAGTTATCAAAGTTCACATATAATTCGCCTATTTTGGCGGATTCTATCCGGTGGTAGTAAGAAACTGAATAAAACAGTTTCGAAAACAGCTACTTTCGGTACTGATGTTTGTACGATTCAATAAATCATACCCATAGGCGGAAATGAACATTTTTTGTGGGGGGGGGGTTGCAATATGTATGACACATTGATGTTATGCAATTGTGTTTGCTGGGAAACGACTTGCTGAATTGATGAAAACTTAATACGTTACTCCTTGTTAGTAACAAACAACAATAATGAATGACAATTGACATACTGTCAAATTCCTGCATCCATCGACCGCCTTCCCCTTGCATAACAGGAAATTGAAATCCTGGGGCTACAGTCGTCCAAAATTCAATCATGAAAATAAAATAAATCACCATTTGAAGAAATGAAATGGTGATATAGAGATGACGAGATATAGAAGTATATATATCTCGTTCACTTTCAACAAGATTCAGCTTCACCTCATTACTTTCATCCAGTGAGGTCAAGGGGTAGGGGATTTACGGGTAGAGTATCGAAATCCATACGATCTGCGGTAAGGTGAACTTTATCTCAAAGTTGACTTGAGGTGAATACCTGATTGATTGGGTTGCAATTGTTATTACCATCCCCTCAGGAAAAGAAACTATATCCGCCTTTGAGTGAGGCAATGGTATTTCCAAGAGAAATGGATTGTTAGAGAACGGCCAATAGAATTGTCACTACGCTGCCCAGACTTGACACCTTCTGACTGTTTTTCCTCTACTCTTTCAAAGTGGATGCGATGTGGAAGAATTGAAAGTAAACTGGACAACGCATGTCGAGAAATTCAAGTTGAAGTTTTTCAGATCATTAGGCATGAATTTGAAAATTTTAGGTTATATTTCTGTACAAAATTATGGACAACATATTGAAAAACTTTTATACTTGGTGGAAATTTTTCATTATTTTCATGTCTTATTGCAACTCTTGCTACGGTAACTATTGTACTGTTTTTTTTTTTTTTAATTTTTGGGATGTACTGGCTCAGCGTAGAGAATTTTTGAAAAAGTCATGATATCTTATCTTCAAAATAAGTAACTCAACACGCCTTCTAGATAATAGATTTTAGGGTAGGCTGTAATCACGCTCGCAGGGTTGATAAAAATTGATTGGAACCGACAGTATAAAATGTACCCATACTCTACTAAAAAGATTTTGAGCGAGATCCGATATTGCTGGTGTTACTGGCCCCTTTAGAATAACAATAGAACCGCTTTTTTGTTGTTGAAATATCAATAAGAGTTTTGGGGTCGTCATCGAGACCTTTAAATCCGATATTTCACGTGGAAATATTCAACGTCGCTGGGCCGTGAATGCTTCATTCATATTCTAGAAACGGGTTCGTGTTCGAATACCGAGTGATCATTGAAATTTTTTGTGCTCGCTCGGTAGCGCCGAGGGCCCCATACTCCACCTCGCGTCCCCGACAAATAGGGGTTCCAAACACACGATTTTTTTTCGAACGAAAATGGGGCTCAACATCTGTGTACCCCACTCAGCCCTGCGCATACATTTTTTGAAGCCCTAGCACACTAGGACACCCTGGGTTACACACAGCCTGGTACCCCTGGAGGGTAACATACGAGTCCGCAGCAGTGAAATCATGGGATAATAACGTTACATTATAATTAATAATTCGTCAATTTTTCTTCTGATTATATATTTTCATTTCGAGAAAGGTATTTCTTCGAATTTATTATGTTCTCAGAATGTGGTAGAGAGTAGATAGGCAACACCGGTTCGAGCACAAAAAGTGTAGTTTTTACATGTAAATTCCCATAAGGAATTCTAAGGTCCATTTTGGAGAAATCGGTCAATTTTGAAAATTTTTCCAAGTCCCGTTCAAGGTCATCCAGTAGGCGGGTCTGAGAGGGTGAGAGGAGAGTGGGGGAGAGGGTGACAGGTTTGATGATGAGGGGTGTGAGAGTGAGCGGGTTCGAGATTTTGTTTCGTACTTTTCTAAACGTCGGGATTCGAACTCGGGACTACTGTGTTACGAGAAAGATAGATAGGTAGGTACCTTATTGTTGGTATTAGAGATACGTCATGCTTTTTAGGATGTAAATGAGGAGATATGTCGCTAGTCAAATGATGTAGAAGAGCTGGATGCTTTCATTTTTATTTTTAAAATCATGGGTGAAAGGGTGATGGTGATTCATTGATTGAAACCTTGTGAAAGAAAAATCATTTATTGTATTAATAGTAACATTGATATTTGTTTGATTAAAACAGAGTGATCGCTAAAAAAAAAATTCAAATCACATAGTCAACAATTTTTCCAACATTGAAATCTTCTTCCTAGGTTCATCATATTCTTCAATCTTGCGTTTATTGAGTGAATAATGACCCCACGGTAGAGTGTTGAATGTTCCGGGCACCAAACATCGTTTATCGTCTTCAGGACTTAAAGCTATTTTTTCTTGTGTCAGTGAATACACATGATGTTCCTTCGCCTGAATTAAATTTTGAGAAATAATTTTATGTTTCCATGTTTCTAAACATACAATGTAATCATCAAAACATATTCTGTTTTTAACGATTGATTTTTTAATACCCTTAGCTTTCTTAGTGGTACCATAATTTCGACACATGGATTCAATTTCATCGACTTCATACTCTTCTTCCACCCATTGTTTTTCAAATTGAGATCATCCTTAGAAGTTTTCACAGCATACAGTTTGGATCTGAGACCAACATAATCGGTCATAGGTATTCCATTGTTTTCATCCTTCATCATTCCTAATACCTTTTTATTAACTTGAGGAATACCGTAGGTATTATTCTTGGGATAATCTGAGGTATCAAATCTTTCATAACAGTCAAGTTTAATTCTTTTATAAGGATCTTCAGAGACCTCATAAATGAGAGAATCGGTATCAGTATATAAGATGGTGCAGCCAGCACTGAAAGCTTCATTCATTTAGTGGTAATGGAAGTCATAAATAGTAGTTTTAGCCAAATCCAAGATACTCATTCCCACATAAATTGGCTTGTTTAAATAGATCTGCAGCTTTCGCATTTCGACAGCTACAAAGTTCTCATTGAAAATAACAGAGTTCTTGAATTCAGGTTTGGAGATATAAGTTTCCGCCCCATATTGTCCTTTCCATTTTGTTAGAAGGTGGACATTAACCCTTTTCCGAATATTCTCCATCGTTTTTCCTGTAACAATAGAAAAGAATATGTAGACATATATATATTGGAAATCATATGAATGTAATTTGAATGGATATAACAACTTACCAAAAACAGCGTTGTTCATCAGTTTAAAGAGATTCTTCTCGAACTCATTTTTGGCATTCTTTCTCAGATCTGTATTGAGGTTGATATAAGACTTGAGCCATGTAGATTGCTTGAACTTGAGCACTCGATGTATTTTTGTTATAATCAAGCCATTCTTCAATGCTTGTTTTAGATTTCTATAGTGGATGACATATTTCTTCTTTTGATGTAATGTGGCCATAAGTTTTGCATTTTGCTGAGATGCATAACATGGTGTTTGAGTTTTAGAATTATAATGTTCTGGGCAGAAAGGTAGATCTTTGTGTTTTTCATGCAATTCTCTAGGATACTCGAGGTCAACTTCTAAAATATATCCTTCCGGAGCATCATCCGGGATATGGGTCACATCGATATTTTTATCACACCATTGAAAACCGCCGTATGGTAGACATTGTGACATTGCCCATCCATATTGATTGTTAACATCAAAGTACATGAGGTAATTTTCTGGTTTAGATGAATCATAGTTGGGTATATATTTGTTGTTTGCATGTGCTCGCCGTTTACTACATACTTGACTAAGGCCGCCTCGAATTCCTCTTTCAACGAACAAAAACATATCAACATCTGTGAGAAGTTCTAATTCCTGTTTTGTATATTTCATCATTGCATCCCATGTATATCCTGGTAAAGTAAAATAATGCGCAGGATCTAATCCATAAGTCTTATGGCAGCTCGATCGAAATTGTTCAAATACGTCAGCCAGGAATAGAATGTCAGTTTTCATGTAGAGATCGCTGTATTGGCCCAAATTCTGACATTTGAATTTATTCCACACAAGTTGTGCTCTCTCATATCTTCTTCGTGGACATTTCCTACCATCCAATTTGTTATAGAATGCTTCAATAGGTGGAAGAGAAGTTTCATCGAATCGGTCATAGGAATTGATATAATCATATGGCATTACCCCTTTGTGCGTAAGAAGACTGATATGTTCTTCAGATTCCTCAGGAAATTGTGATTTCAAGTTCGGAAACTCTTCTAAATAGGACGCCAATTGGTCTAAAGAGGAAGCCATGAATCGGAAACTATAACTGAATCGGAAATTAATGTGATAATCATCATAGTGTTTGGTGAAACTGATATATTTCTCCTTGGTTATCGGTAACAAATCGATTTTCCCTTCCATTCTTGTGGCAATATCTTGTATCAGAAAATTAGCGTCATATCCACTCAGATTGTGAAATACTACAGGAATCATGTGACTATCCTTAGAATTTATATTACACCCTTCATGTGCTGCTCCACGGTAATTCTTTTCGGGGATAAGATGATTATGATCTCTTACTTCAGGTTTGAACATTTCGTCACAAATATGACAGTGAGTTGCCTTCCGAAATTCGACTTCCTGTTTTGGTGTCATATCGATATCGTAGGGACATAGGAAAACTGAGTCAACGTCCCCAGCAAATTGATTCATCTCATCTGGAAACCATTTCATGCAATTGGGACCTCGATAAGAACGATAAAAACTCAGAGAATCATCATATGAACACTTTACATAGTATCCTACAGCTGCAGCTATATGTTCTTGATAGTTGTTTTTAGTGTTAGTATGTTATAGTATGCTCTCCAGATCTGCATAAATAATAAAAGGTACCTTCTCCTTGTTTTTATGATTTTTAAACTTGAGTGTATTGTTTCCTATCTCAGGCATCTTTATAGCTGTTTCATTCATGTTTCCACAATCCTCTGAATGACTTTTTAGTTTTTCTTCTGATCGGAAATATCGTAGACATCTATCACATAAGAATTTCCTATGCTCTTCCTTGCTCAATTGACTCGATACCAGACGAGAGAGATTTTTGATCAATATATAATGGTATCGCACTGGAGTATCATCGTTTGAATAGTGATCTTGTATAAGGAGTAAGTTGATATGTCTATTCATTTTATTTTTTGTTAAGTATGTTGGAAATGTAGTGAAGTTCTTCTTTTCCTTCTTCAGAATATAAACATTAATAGATATCTGGTTTTGTTTTTCAAAGTTGGGTATCTGTTTCATTGTCATCGGAAATTGAATACCTTTCAAATTCAAAATTTTGGAATAATGAGGATACTTGGATAATCGTTGAGGGTTCTTCTCAACAGGGTGTAATGCAGCCATCACAGACCATGCGAAACATGCTTCATCGTCGTTTCTCACATTGATACAGGCCTCTTTCCTTTTTATTTGAGGAGGAAGTTCTATGTATGAGCTTCCAAGTTGGGGTGTGAACTTGTTTATATTCACCCCTAGGTTAACAACATTTAGCAGAGCCCATCCGCTATCACGTTCTTGGAATTGATACCAAGACATTTCTATTGAACCATTCAGTAATATTCGTGTCTCGGTAAATAGGTGAATTGGATGTTGTGAAGTATTTATATTCCTTTTGAATTTTATCGGCTGTCATAATCTGAAACTCCCCACAAAACACCATATTGACCTTAACAGCTTCATCCTTCTTCAATGCATTCAGAATTCTTCGACGAAATATAGCTTCGCAGTCCATCAAAAAATCCATAGGCTCCTTATGTTTCAGGTTACTAATCACACCTGTTCTTATTCTCGAGTCGAATGCTGATAATGAATCATCCCAATGGACTCTGTCCCGCGCGCTTTCCTTTCGTCTACTCAGACCTGCACCAATTCGTTGTTGTTGTTTGAATTGTTGTTTCAATGATTTTATAGAACGGATCTGAGCTTCGAGTTGCTGTTTTCCTCCAATTGAAGTACAACCTGGCAATTCCCGATACAGTTTTCTTATTGCTCTCGTACATTCCTTTATACCTTTTATTGCTTGCTCATTATCAGATGTAGTGATAAATAAAGCTACTAACGACCTTATTAGTCGAAGACAATTCTCTATGTTGAACATTTTAGATACAACTGAAACAAAATATCCATGTCAACATTTTAAATATTCTCAAAATCGGATACAACACACGAAAATAGCCGAAGATTTCCGAAGATAGCCGCAGATTTCCGAAAATAGCCGAAGATTACCGAAGATACAAAACTTACGCAAGAACGGATATTAAGCGGATGCGAAGTGAATATAAAGCGAGTACACAACACAGTTAAGCTGTCAGCTACAATACAGTTTCAGGCAGCTGAGCAGGCAGCTTTAAAACAGCTTCAGACAGACAGCTAAGCAGAAAGCTTCAGCACAGCTCCAGACAGCTTCAACACAGCTCCAGACAGCTTCAGCACAGTTCCAGACAGCTAAGCTGACAGCTGTTATAAAGGGTATAAGCGGATACAAAGTGGATGTATGAATCAGGCTTTTCTGATAATTATTGAAACTAATAATTTTATATTTTAATTAATAACATATATCCCAAGCATTCACATGCAATAATTCATATCAGTCTTCAATTTAATTTGCTTGCAACAAATTTGTGATTAAAACACAGAGATAAGAAGATTGGTCTCAGAGAAGTCCTTGGACTCAGTAAATCTCCATATAAACTGCCATCTATAATAAATATTTATATAGTTAAATAATGAGAGATTCAACGGCTTCTCCGGCTTCTTGGACTTACGTAAATCTATGAGATGATATAATTTTATCTAAAGATTTTTTTCTGGATAACAGATACCTACTATTTTCATTTTATCAATAAATCTATCGAGGTCAACCAGGCGGTTCTTTAATAGCCATCGCATGCAACAAATTTCCTACTTACACATATATACCTAGTATATAGCAGATGACATCCCACTTTTCAGATGGGTCTTACAGACTTCTCAATACTGATACTTGACCCTCGTAAGAGTTCTCTAGTGTGCTTTCGTTAATCGTCGTCCACCCTTTTATACCTCTATCGAAATCTATATGAACATAATCTGAATGTTTTATAGCCATGCGGCCCCTCAGGATTCTAAGACACTACACAGAGGTCTGAGGTTTAGATTATTATCATACAGAAAGATTGATTTTAATTGATAATATGGTGTGATATATTAGAATATGTACATATAAACATGAAATACATAAGTACTTACGTGGTATGATAGGTTGATGAGTTGAGATTGAAAGTTATGGATTTTTTCAATAGGAGGAACAGTCCCTACGATCAGATAGGAGAACTGGAAAAAAAAACATTTATTTAGCCTTATTTAACCAAGAAGATGTGCTAAGCAATAATGAAAATACCTCATAATTTTCATACGTAAGTTTATTCTATTATCAGCAGATCGAATGAAGGTATCATGTCTATGTAGAATGAAGTATTTCTTAGTCCAGATTTTCTCTTCATCCTGCGATATCTCCGAAATCATGCATTTTAGAGAAAAACTAAATCAAAAATCACCCCCTTCACCCCCTGCCGATTTACCACCTAATGAATAAGATGACAAAGTTTCAAAATCCACTGAAACCTCAATTCCTATCATAACTATCGAACTGAAATTCAACATGTGCATCTCATTTCGAAAACTATGTGCAGTTTCAAGATTTGGTCCGAATTGTTCCAATAGTTCCTTAGGAATTGAAATGATATTTTGTCGAATCGACTACTGAATTCTTCATTCCTATCAGAACTATCCATCTGAAATTCAACATGTGCATCTCAATTCGAAAACTATGTGCAGTTTCAAGATTTGGGTCGAATTGATCCAATAGTTCCTTAGGAATTGAAATGAAACTATGTCGAATCGTCCACTGAAATCTCAATTCCCATCAGAACTATCAAACTGAAATTCAACATGTGCATCTCAATTCGAAAACTATGTGCAGTTTCAAGATTTGGTTCGAATTGATCCAATAGTTCCTTAGGAATTGAAATGATATTTCGTCGAATCGACCACTGAAATCTCAATTCCTATCTGAGCTATCGAACTGAAATTCAATATGTGCATCTCAATCCGAGAACAATGTGCAGTTTCGAGATTTGGGTCGAATTCATCCAATAGTTCCTTAGGAATTGAAATGATACTATGTCGAATCGACCACTGAAATCTCAATTCCTATCAGAACTATCGAACTGAAATCCAACATGTGCATCTCATTTTGAAAACTATGTGCAGTTTCAAGATTTGGTTCGAATTGATCCAACAGTTTTTGAGGAATTGATATCACACTTTGCCGAATTGACCACTGAAATCTCAATTCCTATCTGAACTATTGAACTGAAATTCAACATGTGCATCTCAATTCGAAAACTATGTGCAGTTTCAAGATTTGTGTCGAATTGGTCCAACAGTTTTCGAGGAATTGATATCACAGTTTGCCGAATTGACCACTGAAATCTCAATTCCTATCCTAACTATCGAACTGAAATTCAACATGTGCATCTCAATTCGAAAACTTTGTAAAGTTTCAAGATTTGGTTCGAATTTATCCAACAATTTTCGAGGAATTGATATCACACTTTGCCGAATTGACCACTGAAATATCAATTCCTATCTGAACTATCGAACTGAAATTCAACATGTGCATCTCAATTCGAAAACTGTGTACAGTTTCGAGATTTGGGTCGAATTGATCCAACAGTTTTCGAGGAATGGATATCACACTTTGCAGAATTGACCACTGAAATATCAATTCCTATCAGAACAATCGATCTGAAATTCAACATGTGCATCTCAATTCGAAAAGTGTGTACAGTTTCGAGATTTGGGTCGAATTGATTCAATAGTTCCTTAGGAATTGAAATGATTCTTTGTCGAATCGACCACTGAAATCTCAATTCCTATCAGAACTATCGAACTGAAATTCAACATGTGCATCGCAATTCGAAAACTATGTGCTGTTTCAAGATTTGGTTCGAATTGATCCAACAGTTTTTGAGGAATTGATATCACACTTTGCCGAATAGACCGCTGAAATCTCAATTCCTATCTGAACTATCGAACTGAAATTCAACATGTGCATCCCAATTCGAAAACTGTGTACAGTTTCGAGATTTGGGTCGAATTAATTCAATAGTTCCTTAGGAATTGAAATGATTCTTTGTCGAATCGACCACTGAAATCTCAATTCCTATCAGAACTATCGAACTGAAATTCAACATGTGCATCTCAATTCGAAAACTATGTGCTGTTTCAAGATTTGGTTCGAATTGATCCAACAGTTTTCGAGGAATTGATATCACACTTTGCCGGAAAGACCACTGAAATCTCAATTCCTATCTGAACTATCGAACTGAAATTCAACATGTGCATCTCAGTACGAAAACTGTGTACAGTTTCGAGATTTGGGTCGAATTGATCCAATAGTTCCTTAGGAATTGAAATGATACTATGTCGAATCGACCACTGAAATCTCAATTCCTATCAGAACTATCGAACTGAAATTCAACATGTGCATCTCAATTCGAAAACTATGTGCAGTTTCACGATTTGGTTCGAATTGATTCAACAGTTTTTAGGAATTGATATCACACTTTGCCGAATTGACCACTGAAATCTCAATTCCTATCTGAACTATCGAACTGAAATTCAACATGTGCATCTCAATTCGAAAATTATGTGCAGTTTCAAGATTTGGTTGGAATTGATTCAACAGTTTTTAGGAATTGATATCACACTATGTCGAATCGACCACTGAAATCTGAATTCCTATCAGAACTATCGAACTGAAATTCAACATGTGTATCTCATTTTGAAAACTATGTGCAGTTTCAAGATTTGGTTCGAATTGATCCAACAGTTTTCGAGGAATTGATATCACACTTTGCCGAATTGACCACTGAAATCTCAATTCCTATCTGAACTATTGAACTGAAATTCAACATGTGCATCTCAATTCGAAAACTATGTGCAGTTTCAAGATTTGTGTCGAATTGGTCCAACAGTTTTTGGGGAATTGATATCACACTTTGTCGAATTGACCACTGAAATCTCAATTCCTATCTGAACTAACGAACTGAAATTCAACATGTGCATCTCAATTCGAAAACTGTGTACAGTTTCGAGATTTGGGTCGAATTGATTCAATAGTTCCTTAGGAATTGAAATGATTCTTTGTCGAATCGACCACTGAAATCTCAATTCCTATCAGAACTATCGAACTGAAATTCAACATGTGCATTTCAATTCGAAAACTGTGTACAGTTTCGGGATTTGGGTCGAATTGATTCAACAGTTTTTGAGGAATTGATATCACACTTTGCCGAATAGACCACTGAAATCTCAATTCCTATCTGAACTATCGAACTGAAATTCAACATGTGCATCTCAATCCGAATACTATGTGCAGTTTCAAGATTTGGTTCGAATTGATCCAAGAGTTTTCGAGGAATTGATATCACACTTTGCCGAATTGACCACTGAAATCTCAATTCCTATCTGAACTATCGAACTGAAATTCAACATGTGCATCTCAATTCGAAAACTGTGTACAGTTTCGAGATTTGGGTCGAATTGATCCAATAGTTCCTTAGGAATTGAAATGATACTATGTCGAATCGACCACTGAAATCTCAATTCCTATCAGAACTATCGAATTGAAATTCAACATGTGCATCTCAATTCGAAAACTATGTGCAGTTTCAAGATTTGGTTCGAATTTATCCAACAGTTTTCGAAGAATTGATATCACACTTTGCCGAATTGACCACTGAAATCTCAATTACTATCGAACTGAAATTCAACATGTGCATCTCAATCCGAAAACTATGTGCAGTTTCAAGATTTGGTTCGAATTGATCCAATAGTTCCTTAGGAATTGAAATGATATTTTGTCGAATCGACTACTGAAATCTCATTTCCTATCAGAACTATCGAACTGAAATTCAACATGTGCATCTCAATTCGAAAACTGTGTAAAATTTCAAGATTTTGTTCGAATTTATCCAACAGTTTTCGAGGAATTGATATCACACTTTGCCGAATTGACCACTGAAATCTCAATTCCTATCTGAACTATCGAACTGAAATTCAACATGTGCATCTCAATTCGGAAACTGTGTGAGTTTCGGGATTTGGGTCGAATTCATCCAATAGTTCCTTAGGAATTGAAATGATATTTTGTCGAATCGACTACTGAAATCTCCATTCCTATCAGAACTATCGATCTGAAATTCAACATGTGCATCTGTTAAAAATTGGAGTAATTTTTAACCCAACTCTATCACTAGGTGCACATCTCTATATCAACTCAGTGACTGCGTTTATCGTTACATGCTTCTGTGAACGTAACCTTTAAATCGCTGTCAATCAGCTGCTCAAAAAAACCGGCGGAACCTGTTGAATCTGCTCAATTTAATCAATTCCCTTCTCGATTCTTCGTTCGCTCAAGTGAATTGGAACTTGGTGTAAATTCTTAACGTGATTTTTTAGTGCACGCTCAACTTTCTCAGTCAGCTCAAATCTAATAATATTATTTTATATTATAACAATCAATCAATTAACATCTCAAAAGGTACAGTACTTTTTTCACTCAACAAAAAATGTAATCATTTTTTGCATGTGTCACGTTAGAATATCATTCTACATAATTTTCCTCTCAACATTCACTCCATCGCTATGCATTTTCTCACTATTACATTTGCAATATTCTGCTCTACATCTCTCCATTATATTTGCATGTATATTTTCTCAATTTTCTCCAAATCTCTCAATCAACCACGTGCTCAATGTACCTAACTGCTTCAACCTCCTCAAAATGCATCGATATTTCATTCACTGTGAATCACATCACCTCGACAACCACTCACATTTTAATTTCTCTAATTTTAGCACCAAGTTTACATTTCACACCACTCTATTAGAAGCTTATATACTTGTATTCACTCTCATTTTGTATACATGTCACCTCAGATTAACTTTACACCTCTTACGATCAGACTTCTCAGGCCTCTTAAGTTTCAGGTACCTCTACGCTCAAGTTGGACACTTCGAAGGCTTCTCATAGACCAGATCGAGATCCATCTCACTACACTCAGAACTCTGAATAATGGAATACACTCTATCAACTCTATTGGACAGACTGGTTTGTGATAATGCTCGCGGAGGTCCAATCTGATTTCAACTCAATAAGTATAATTTATTATACACTTTTGCATGTCTCTATTACCTGAAACTTATGATACCTTATTTATTTTCTCTAACGTTGTGAACTGCTCTTCTTGTTTCATCTCAATTATGAATACTATTCATTAATTCTTTCTACGTTTACAATATTTCATTTCTCTACATTGCATTTGTAACACAACTCACCTCAATTTATGTACTCTCATACAACACCTTCTGCTTTTCTAATAGATTTGCTATTCCTGTAAGCGTTGGTAATCATCTCTCTACATTACATTTGTAACACAACTCACCTCAATTTATGTACTCTCATAAAACACCTTCTGCTTTTCTAATAGATTTGCTATTCCTGTAAGCGTTGGTAATCATCTCTCTACATTACATTTGTAACACAACTCACCTCAATTTATGTACTCTCATAAAACACCTTCTGCTTTTCTAATAGATTTGCTATTCCTGTAAGCGTTGGTAATCATCTCTCTCTCATTCTGTCTCATTACACCTGTCTCACTACATTACATATCTCTAACTTCTCAAGTTATCACTGCAACCTTCTGTTTTTCTGATAGCGAGACAGTTTATGAAATCATAAACTCTATCACTGTAAACGTTGTGCTTGCATGATAACACTCACATCAATTCAAATTATCAAGCTCAATTATTATGCAACTCAAAATACATAGACACGTTTTTAAGTAGATCTATCTCAATTCTCTCAATTCTTATCAAACACATAATAATTGATCATATTACACGATACATGAAATTCACTCAACCTGCTCTTTCTCTCAAGCAAATACAACGTTGATTTTCCCATTGAAACATTACTCTCAAATTCTCTCAATAACTTCTCAATAATTGTAAATAGGTTCACTCTGTTTAGATGTTGTATATAATTTTACTTCATGCGAGTGTCTATTTATTATGTGACGTGTTTGATATACAATAAAGATTTTATTTTACCATCTCCAACTCAATCATTTGGTAACAGTCCACTTTTAAGTAATTGCCAAAAATCTCAACACCCAGATTTTTGAACAGCATCTCAATTCGAAAACTATGTGCAGTTTCAATATTTGGGACGAATTGGTCCAACAGTTTCTGAGGAATTGATATCACACTTTGCCGAATAGACCACTGAAATCTCAATTCCTATCAGAACTATTGAACTGAAATTCAACATGTGCAACTCAATTCGAAAACTGTGTACAGTTTCGAGATTTGGGTCGAATTGATCCAATAGTTCCTCAGGAATTGAAATGATATTATGTCGAATCGACCACTGAATTCTCAATTCCTATCAGAACTATCGAACTGAAATTCAACATGTGCATCTCAATTCGAAAACTATGTGCAGTTTCACGATTTGGTTCGAATTGATCCAACAGTTTTTGAGGAATTGATATCACACTTTGCCGAATCGACCACTGAAATCTCAATTCCTATCAGAACTATCGAACTGAAATTCAACATGTGCATCTCATTTCGAAAACTATGTGCAGTTTCAAGATTTGGTTCGAATTGATCCAACAGTTTTCGAGGAATTGATATCACACTTTGCCGAATTGACCACTGAAATCTCAATTCCTATCTGAACTATCGAACTGAAATTCAACATGTGCATCTCAATTCGAAAACTATGTGCAGTTTCAAGATTTGTGTCGAATTGGTCCAACAGTTTTTGGGGAATTGATATCACGCTTTGTCGAATTGACCACTGAAATCTCAATTCCTATCTGAACTATCGAACTGAAATTCAACATGTGCATTTCAATTCGAAAACTGTGTACAGTTTCGAGATTTGGGTGGAATTGATTCAATAGTTCCTTTGGAATTGAAATGATCCTTTGTCGAATCGACCACTGAAATCTCAATTCCTATCTGAACTATCGAACTGAAATTCAACATGTGCATCTCAATTCGAAAACTATGTGCAGTTTCAAGATTTCGGACGAATTGGTCCAACAGTTTTTGAGGAATTGATATCACACTTTGCCGAATAGACCACTGAAATCTCAATTCCTATCAGAACTATCGAACTGAAATTCAACATGTGCATCTCAATGCGAAAACTGTGTACAGTTTCGGGATTTGGGACGAATTGATCCAATAGTTCCTTAGGAATTGAAATGAAAGTATGTCGAATCGACCACTGAAATCTCAATTCCTATCAGTATGTCGAATCGACCACTGAAATCTCAATTCCTATCAGAACTATCGAACTGAAATTCAACATGTGCATCTCAATTCGAAAACTATGTGCAGTTTCAAGATTTGGTTCGAATCGATCCAACAGTTTTTAGGAATTGATATCACACTTTGTCGAATAGACCACTGAAATCTCAATTCCTATCTGAACTATCGAACTGAAATTCAACATGTGCATCTCAATTCGAAAACTGCGTACTGTTTCGGGATTTGGGTCGAATTGATCCAATAGTTCCTTAGGAATTGAAATGAAACCATGTCGAATCGACCACTGAAATCTCAATTCCTATCAGAACTATCGAACTGAAATTCAACATGTGCATCTCAATTCGAAAATTATGTGCTGTTTCAAGATCGGGTTCGAATTGGTCCAACAGTTTTCGAGGAATTGATATCACACTTTGCCGAATTGACCACTGAAATCTCAATTCCTATCTGAACTTTCGAACTGAAATTCAACATGTGCATTTCAAATCGAAAACTGTGTACAGTTTCGGGATTTGCGTCGAATTGATCCAATAGTTCCTTAGGAATTGAAATGATATTTTGTCGAATCGACTACTGAAATCTCCATTCCTATCAGAACTATCGATCTGAAATTCAACATGTGCATCTCAATTCGAAAACTATTTGCAGTTTCAAGATTTGGGACGAATTGGTCCAACAGTTTTTGAGGAATTGATATCACACTTTGCCGAATTGACTACTGAAATCTTGATTCCATTCTGAACTATCGAACTGAAATTCAACATGTGCATCTCAATTCGAAAACTAAGTGCTGTTTCAAGATTTGGTTCGAATTGATCCAATAGTTCCTTAGGAATTGAAATGATATTTTGTCGAATCGACCACTGAAATGTCAATTCCTGTCAGAACTATCGAACTGAAATTCAACATGTGCATCTCAATTCGAAAATTATGTGCAGTTTCAAGATTTGGTTCGAATTGATCTAATAGTTCCTTAGGAATTGAAATGATATTTTTTCGAATCGACCACAGAAATCTCAATTCCTATCTGAACTATCGACCTGAAATTCAACATGTGCATCTCAATCCGAGAACAATGTGCAGTTTCGAGATTTGGGTCGAATTGATCCAATAGTTCTTTAGGAATTGAAATGATACTATGTCGAACCGACCACTGAAATCTCAATTCCTTTCAGAACTATCGAACTGAAATTCAACATGTGCATCTCATTTCGAAAACTATGTGCAGTTTCAAGATTTGGTTCGAATTGATCCAACAGTTTTCGAGGAATTGATATCACACTTTGCCGAATTGACCACTGAAATCTCAATTCCTATCTGAACTATCGAACTGAAATTCAACATGTGCATCTCAATTCGAAAACTATGTGCAGTTTCAAGATTTGTGTCGAATTGGTCCAACAGTTTTTGGGGAATTGATATCACGCTTTGTCGAATTGACCACTGAAATCTCAATTCCTATCTGAACTATCGAACTGAAATTCAACATGTGCATCTCAATTCGAAAACTGTGTACAGTTTCGAGATTTGGGTGGAATTGATTCAATAGTTCCTTTGGAATTGAAAAGATTCTTTGTCGAATCGACCACTGAAATCTCAATTCCTATCAGAACTATCGAACTGAAATTCAACATGTGCATCTCAATTCGAAAACTATGTGCTGCTTCAAGATTTGGTTCGAATTGATCCAACAGTTTTTGAGGAATTGATATCACACTTTGCCGAATCGACCACTGAAATCTCAATTCCTATCAGAACTATCGAACTGAAATTCAACATGTGCATCTCATTTCGAAAACTATGTGCAGTTTCAAGATTTGGTTCGAATTGATCCAACAGTTTTCGAGGAATTGATATCACACTTTGCCGAATTGACCACTGAAATCTCAATTCCTATCTGAACTATCGAACTGAAATTCAACATGTGCATCTCAATTCGAAAACTATGTGCAGTTTCAAGATTTGTGTCGAATTGGTCCAACAGTTTTTGGGGAATTGATATCACGCTTTGTCGAATTGACCACTGAAATCTCAATTCCTATCTGAACTATCGAACTGAAATTCAACATGTGCATTTCAATTCGAAAACTGTGTACAGTTTCGAGATTTGGGTGGAATTGATTCAATAGTTCCTTTGGAATTGAAATGATTCTTTGTCGAATCGACCACTGAAATCTCAATTCCTATCTGAACTATCGAACTGAAATTCAACATGTGCATCTCAATTCGAAAACTATGTGCAGTTTCAAGATTTCGGACGAATTGGTCCAACAGTTTTTGAGGAATTGATATCACACTTTGCCGAATAGACCACTGAAATCTCAATTCCTATCAGAACTATCGAACTGAAATTCAACATGTGCATCTCAATTCGAAAACTGTGTACAGTTTCGGGATTTGGGACGAATTGATTCAATAGTTCCTTAGGAATTGAAATGATACTATGTCGAATCGACCACTGAAATCTCAATTCCTATCAGTATGTCGAATCGACCACTGAAATCTCAATTCCTATCAGAACTATCGAACTGAAATTCAACATGTGCATCTCAATTCGAAAACTATGTGCAGTTTCAAGATTTGGTTCGAATCGATCCAACAGTTTTTAGGAATTGATATCACACTTTGTCGAATAGACCACTGAAATCTCAATTCCTATCAGAACTATCGAACTAAATTCAACATGTGCATCTCAATTCGAGAATTATGTGCTGTTTCAAGATCGGGTTCGAATTGGTCCAACAGTTTTCGAGGAATTGATATCACACTTTGCCTAATTGACCACTGAAATCTCAATTCCTATCTGAACTTTCGAACTGAAATTCAACATGTGCATTTCAATTCGAAAACTGTGTACAGTTTCGAGATTTGGGTCGAATTGATCCAATAGTTCCTTAGGAATCGAAATAATACTATGTCGAATCGTCCACTGAAATCTCAATTCTTATGAGAACTATCGAACTGAAATTCAACATGTGCATCTCAATTCGAAAACTTTGTGCAGTTTCAAGATTTGGTTCGAATTGATCCTACAGTGTTTAGGAATTGATATCACACTTTGCCGAATTGACCACTGAAATCTCAATTCCTATCTGAACTATCGAAATGAAATTCAACATGTGCATCTCAATTCGGAAACTGTGTACAGTTTCGGGATTTGGGTCGAATTGATCCAATAGTTCCTTAGGAATTGAAATGATATTTTGTCGAATCGACTACTGAAATCTCCATTCCTATCAGAACTATCGATCTGAAATTCAACATGTGCATCTCAATTCGAAAACTATTTGCAGTTTCAAGATTTGGGACGAATTGGTCCAACAGTTTTTGAGGAATTGATATCACACTTTGCCGAATTGACTACTGAAATCTCGATTCCATTCTGAACTATCGAACTGAAATTCAACATGTGCATCTCAATTCGAAAACTATGTGCTGTTTCAAGATTTGGTTCGAATTGATCCAATAGTTCCTTAGGAATTGAAATGATATTTTGTCGAATCGACCACTGAAATGTCAATTCCTGTCAGAACTATCGAACTGAAATTCAACATGTGCATCTCAATTCGAAAATTATGTGCAGTTTCAAGATTTGGTTCGAATTGATCCAATAGTTCCTTAGGAATTGAAATGATATTTTTTCGAATCGACCACAGAAATCTCAATTCCTATCTGAACTATCGAACTGAAATTCAACATGTGCATCTCATTTCGAAAACTATGTCCAGTTTCAAGATTTGGTTCGAATTGATCCAACAGTTTTCGAAGAATTGATATCACACTTTGCCGAATTGACCACTGGAATCTCAATTCCTATTTGAACTATCGAACTGAAATTCAACATGTTTATCTCAATTCGAAAACTATGTGCAGTTTCAAGATTTGTGTCGAATTGGTCCAACAGTTTTTGGGGAATTGATATCACACTTTGTCGAATTGACCACTGAAATCTCAATTCTTATCAGAACTATCGAACTGAAATTCAACATGTGCATCTCAATTCGAAAACTATGTGCAGTTTCAAGATTTGGTTCGAATTGATCCTACAGTGTTTAGGAATTGATATCACACTTTGCCGAATTGACCACTGAAATCTCAATTCCTATCTGAACTATCGAAATGAAATTCAACATGTGCATCTCAATTCGGAAACTGTGTACAGTTTCGGGATTTGGGTCGAATTGATCCAATAGTTCCTTAGGAATTGAAATGATATTTTGTCGAATCGACTACTGAAATCTCCATTCCTATCGATCTGAAATTCAACATGTGCATCTCAATTCGAAAACTATTTGCAGTTTCAAGATTTGGGACGAATTGGTCCAACAGTTTTTGAGGAATTGATATCACACTTTGCCGAATTGACTACTGAAATCTCAATTCCATTCTGAACTATCGAACTGAAATTCAACATGTGCATCTCAATTCGAAAACTATGTGCTGTTTCAAGATTTGGTTCGAATTGATCCAATAGTTCCTTAGGAATTGAAATGATATTTTGTCGAATCGACCACTGAAATGTCAATTCCTGTCAGAACTATCGAACTGAAATTCAACATGTGCATCTCAATTCGAAAATTATGTGCAGTTTCAAGATTTGGTTCGAATTGATCCAATAGTTCCTTAAGAATTGAAATGATATTTTTTCGAATCGACCACAGAAATCTCAATTCCTATCTGAACTATCGACCTGAAATTCAACATGTGCATCTCAATCCGAGAACAATGTGCAGTTTCGAGATTTGGGTCGAAATGATCCAATAGTTCCTTAGGAATTGAAATGATATTTTGTCGAATCGACCACTGAAATCTCAATTCCTATCAGAACTATCGAACTGAAATTCAGCATGTGCATCTCATTTCGAAAACTATGTCCAGTTTCAAGATTTGGTTCGAATTGATCCAACAGTTTTCGAAGAATTGATATCACACTTTGCTGAATTGACCACTGGAATCTCAATTCCTATTTGAACTATCGAACTGAAATTCAACATGTTTATCTCAATTCAAAAACTATGTGCAGTTTCAAGATTTGTATCGAATTGGTCCAACAGTTTTTGGGGAATTGATATCACACTTTGTCGAATTGACCACTGAAATCTCAATTCCTATCTGAACTATCGAACTGAAATTCAACATGTGCATCTCAATTCGAAAACTGTCTACAGTTTGGAGATTTGGTTCGAATTGATCCAACAGTTTTCGAGGAATTGATATCACACTTTGCCGAATTGACCACTGAAATCTCAATTCCTATCTTAACTATCGAACTGAAATTCAACATGTGCATCTCAATTCGAAAACTGTCTACAGTTTGGAGATTTGGGTCGAATTGATCCAATAGTTCCTTAGGAATTGAAATGATACTATGTCGAATCGACCACTGAAATCTCAATTCCTATCAGAACTATCGAACTGAAATTCAACATGTGCATCTCAATTCGAAAATTATGTGCAGTTTCAAGATTTGGTTCGAATTGATCTAACAGTTTTTAGGAATTGATATAACTTTTTGCCGAATTGACCACTGAAATCTCAATTCCTATCTCAACTATCGAACTGAAATTCAACATGTGCATCTCAATTGGAAAACTGTGTACAGTTTCGGGATTTGGGTCGAATTGATCCAATAGTTCCGTAGGAATTAAAATGATATTTTGTCGAATCGACTACTGAAATCTCATTTCCTATCAGAACTATCGAACTGAAATTCAACATGTGCATCTCAATTCGAAAACTGTGTAAAATTTCAAGATTTGGTTCGAATTTATCCAACAGTTTTCGAGGAATTGATATCACACTTTGCCGAATTGACCACTGAAATCTCAATTCCTATCTGAACTATCGAACTGAAATTCAACATGTGCATCTCAATTCGGAAACTGTGTGAGTTTCGGGATTTGGGTCGAATTGATCCAATAGTTCCTTAGGAATTGAAATGAAATTTTGTCGAATCGACTACTGAAATCTCCATTCCTATCAGAACTATCGATCTGAAATTCAACATGTGCATCTCAATTCGAAAACTATGTGCAGTTTCAATATTTGGGACGAATTGGTCCAACAGTTTCTGAGGAATTGATATCACACTTTGCCGAATAGACCACTGAAATCTCAATTCCTATCAGAACTATTGAACTGAAATTCAACATGTGCAACTCAATTCGAAAACTGTGTACAGTTTCGAGATTTGGGTCGAATTGATCCAATAGTTCCTCAGGAATTGAAATGATATTATGTCGAATCGACCACTGAAATCTCAATTCCTATCAGAACTATCGAACTGAAATTCAACATGTGCATCTCAATTCGAAAACTATGTGCAGTTTCACGATTTGGTTCGAATTGATCCAACAGTTTTTAGGAATTGATATCACACTTTGCCGAATTGACCACTGAAATCTCAATTCCTATCTGAACTATCGAACTGAAATTCAACATGTGCATCTCAATTCGAAAACTGTGTACAGTTTCGGGATTTGGGTAGAATTGGTCCAATAGTTCCTTGGGAATTGAAATGATATTTTGTCGAATCGACCACTGAAATCTCAATTCCTATCAGAACTGTCGAACTGAAATTCAACATGTGCATCTCAATTCGAAAACTATGTGCTGTTTCAAGATTTGGTTCGAATTGATCCTACAGTTTTTGAGGAATTGATATCACACTTTGCCGAATAGACCACTGAAATCTCAATTCCTATCTGAAGTATCGAACTGAAATTCAACATAATAATAATAATAATAATATTTACTTGCACCATCAAAACATGAAAATTACATGGAAAGTCAAGAAAAAACATAAATAGGCATATACAGGGTGTGGCGTAATGAATGGATAATATGGAGCCTGCAGGTAGAGGACTCTATGGCGGTTCAGAAAAATATATTTTACGTTTAGTAAAAGTGCCTTGGTTTTCGAGATATTCGAGATTTTCGAAAATTCAAGAAAATCACACCCTTAGCCACTCCTTTTGCAGGCAAGACTCCAAATGAAGGGATGTTTTCAAACTGTTTTTTGGATAGTATTCCTGGATAGATGCGCTATCGAATGTAAGTTATTATTTTTGAGGCGCATGAATAGTTTTTCATAAATAAAAGAATTAACTCAAATTTTTCGTTTTGCTTATTTTTTTTCCTAAGTTCAACCCAGCGTGGTGTGAAAAATAATATGGTTACTTGAGTGCCAAAGCGAGAGAAAACATGTCTGTTTCACTGAGATTCTGAAATGGTATAACTCACTCTATTTTCAGCATTAAATACAAAATAAATTTCTATTACAATGAGTCAAGGCAGAGTTTGACGTAAGCCTTTTTCTGTAATTTTTAGCAACTGAAATGAGACTTGCAAGCAGAATAAAGCAATTATTCATAATAAGTTGTAGAGCATCTAGTACAGCTCCTGATGCACACTTTGAACACTTTTTGTAAAACTCCATTCAATTAAACAATATTTTAAAATTGTTTTTTTTCCTCGTATTCTTTCATTATTAAGCCCTATAGTTATAAAGTTAATAGTTGTTAAGCGAATTTCAAGTAACGAAGTGAATTTTAGCACTTTTGTAATTAAGAAAAAAAGCTGAAAATTAATCAATTTTTATTACATTGAATCAAGACCGTTGTTACAAAAATGATGAAATTTAATGCATAACTTGAAAATATTGATTTCACAACGTTGGGGTTCAATAATAAAAGAAAACGAGAAAAAAATAACAAATTTAAAATATCGTTTCATTGAATAAAGTTTCACAAATCATGAATGATGCTTAAATTGACCACCATGAGTTCTGATACATACTCTATAGTCTACACTTTCTAATAAATCATAGCTTTATTGCATAGATATCAACAATTTCAAAATAAGTATCGTTTCATTGAATTAAATATCACAAAAGAATCTCTAAGAGGCCATTATGAGCTTCAGTAAATGCTCTATACCTTCTTATAGACGATTGCTTCATTCTGCTTGCATTTCTCATTTTAGATGCTAAAAATTTTAGAAACACTGCTTACATTAAACTAGGCCTCAACTGATTGCAATAGGAATTTATTTTGTATTAAATGCTGAGAATACAGAGAGTTA
>NC_058192.1:33508934-33572403 GCF_907165205.1 Coccinella septempunctata | reverse complement strand
TCATAATTAAGATTTTGTGTAGACAGGGATATCGTCTTTAGTTTTAATAGAGTGTTTTATCTGATTTGAAAAAGAAAGGAGTTGATTCTCTAACTTAAAGATATCTGGATATTTTCGACATAATTTTAAAATATGACATTTTTCTTCTTCATTCATATGATTGGTTCTAATTAATTCTTCTACGCTTATATATTCTGAATTATTATTAGTTTCCATTTGAAAGATTTCGAAATTATTCTGTATGGAAATTGATTCAATCGGTTTATTTAAAATGAAGATAACATCTTCGTTGGTTTCATTACAAATTTCTACGTTTGCTAGGCCATTTTTAGAACAAGTTACAATCTCAGAAATTTCACAAGATTGAATAATTTGTTTCGGTATTATCACGTCACCGGATAGGTGTTTGATTGGAATTTTAGCAATGATTCTAGAATTCGCATCAATTTTAATTTTGAATGGAGCTTTATTTGCTGATTCTTGTTATTTTATTGGCATTGTTGAAAAAGGAGTGTTGAGCTTAGAACTATGAAAATCAAGAGACGCATCCAATAGTTTTAGATTATCTAATCCAATTAAACCGTCATAAATATTATGAAACTTGAATAGATAGAATTTGAAATTTTCATTATGTCTATTAAACTCAGCAAATATAGGAATATTGGCACAAAATTGATGATGAGAGGTTTGATGGACTGTTGAGACAGTGAATGGTTCCTTGAATATGAAATTTGAATAATATTTTTTAGCTAAATCTGGATTAATGAAAGCTTTTATTGATCCTGTATCGATTAGTAATTTAAGAGAGGGATTTTTAATTTCTATATAAGGTAATTCGCGTTTACCATTAGAAACATAAAATTCTATTATGTGCTGTGGGTCTGAAATTGAACGTTCCGAAAATTTTGTTCGTAATCTTCAGCAACTCGTCATTTTTGAATTCTTCTTTAGAGCTGTGAGGATTATTATGATACTCGGTATTAAAAAGCTCTTCACTTATAAAATTTGGTTTCTGAGGAAAGGATTGATTTTGCCTGTTTGTAAAATATCTATTATTTGTTGAGGTACTCATTGGTTGAGTTCTCTGTTTAGTATGATTAGTAGATATACTCATTGGAGTAGGTGCAGGTTGTTGCTGCTTTCCGAAAACTTGAGCGTTACTGAAATATTTCGGCTCTCTATAACTTATATTTCTTTGAATAGTAATGGGTCTGCTAGGAAATTGCTGATTCGTAACAAAATTTTGTCGTTCGATGGGTACCATTGTGGAAAAGTTTTGACGAAATTTTGAAAAATTATTTGAATTATTTCTGTGATTACTATAATTCATGAATTTTCTGGAATTATTGATTACCGTTTGATTAGATTTTTGGCAATGTTTTATATTGTCTTCTTCAATTATGAATTGTTGTGCTTGAGATGAAGAATTAGGCCTCATAGCCCTAATAATAGGACCCAAAGGATCTCTTAAACCGGCTAAAAAGGTTTTTAAAGCTTGTTTTTGGAAAAAATCTCTTTTACTTGCTCTAATTCCAACTTCACATTTCAAATCAATATAATTACAAATTATATTTAATAATGTTATTACTTTTTCATAGAAGTCATGAGGAGATTTTCCGAAGTTTTGCCTCAGATTAACTAGATCTCATCTCGTTGATCACCGAAATGTAATAAAAGTGAATTTTTTATGTCGTTCCAATTACTGGTAGCTCCATGAATTGCGACAACTTCTTCCGCTTTGCCGTGAAGCATGCAACAAAACAAAATAAGTGGTCTAACTACAAAATCAAGAGAAACAACAGCGCACATACAAAAAGTCAAAAAACTAAGAAAAAACGTTTGTTCTTTTCAGGATACTGCTGATCCTCCTGATTCAGACCCAAACAAACCAGGCCCTTCAGGTCCACGAAATAAAAAGTAATGGATACTTTGAAGAACCTTTGAGTCATGCCAAAATTCTTGATCATTACCATAATTTTCTTTTCTTCATAAATATTACCAATTTGCAAGACAATTTCGATCAGTTGAACGATAATTTTAATGACCTTCAGAAAGACCAAACATTCGATGAATTACCCCGTCGACTTTTTCACCAATTGAGTTTGAATTTGGATCAAATCGAACAAATCTTACGAAAATTTGTCAATAGAAAAGTAAGAAGAGGTTTGGCTAATTTCATCGGAAAAGGTATTAAATTCATTACAGGTAACCTAGACGATGATGATCTGAAAACTATTAACGAAAATTTAGAAAGCCTTCACAACAGCAAATCTTCCGAAATCGAAAGGATAAATAAATTAACTTCTTTTGCTAATCATTTGTCAAAAAGATATTCAGAAGATTTGGCTCTGCTAAACGAAAATATTATTCATACTAAAGCATTATTCCAGAATATTGAATCTACCGAAGGATTTCGAATCATTGTAGAATACCAAATGCTTCAGTCCCAAGCACTCTTGAACACTTTATTAATGCTAGAAAGGACTATAAGTTTTGCAATGAGAGAAATTCCAAATTTAGAAGTCATTAAAGTTGAAGAACTTTATTCCATCGGGACATATCTTGAAAAAATTTATAAGACACAGCAACTATCACCAATTGATCATGTTCATCTTTTCAAAATAATCGAATATGCAAAAATGTCTGTCATTGGAACGGAGGAAACTATCACATTCCTTCTCAAAATCCCAATTCTCAAACGAGTAATTGCTTCATATTCCCGAATCTACCCTGTACCCAATACCCAAGATATTGCTGTGATCCCGCCAAGGACGTATTCCATCAAAATCAACAACGAGGAATATTGGACCAATGAAATATGCAAATCAACATTGGGAAGTTCGATGGTGCTTTGCCTTCAACAGCCTACCAAGGAAGCATGCATTCTGTCAACCCCAGGTCGATGCCAAACAACACTAGTGAACAACGACTTCAACATCATCCACCCGCTGAAGAATCACCAGCTCCTGACCCTCTTCAAAAAGAACAAAACAGTACTAGAAGACTGCCATGGAATTCTATTCAGGAAATCAATCCAGGGAATCAACCTTCTAAGTTCCACCTGCCGAATTATTATTGAAGAATCCATCTACGATGACACAGTTCCGATTTTCGAAATAACTGCCAAAAACATTTCGAAAATTTCATTGAACTCCACCCACAAAATTGAATTTCACCTGAGGCATCTGAAAGAACCAACTTCAATCCTTCAAGAAGCAGAAAAACTTTCAGACCAGCCCATGTACCTACATCCAATAACTCAGGTCATTCACCAGTCTACAAGTGTGATATTGTGCTGTTTCACAATTCTTGGAATCATCTTCGTTATAAAGAACAAAACAAGGATCTCCGAGTTAATCTACAGTCCAAGGAAAATCATACACGTAGAAATGGAAGACATCACCCAAGGCCACCCAGCAGATAACAGAGACGTTATCTCTTAAGGGGGAAAGTATTACGAGATGCTCCTCGTACTGGAACGCTGACGCCAGCTTCGTCTTCGCGGAAAGTGTTAGTGCGAGAAGAAAGTGATGACTCGGATTCTTCCAGAATCCAAGGTTTCCATGTGAAAAGAGACACATTCTAGTTTAGTTCCATTTTAGAATTCATTCTGTTTGTAACTCCTTTCCGCTCTGTCCAATTATAAAGTCATTTAGTTTTTCAAAATTGTGATTTATAATTGAAAGAATAAAATTCTTTTTAAAAACAGAGTTTGCGGATCGAAAATCATAATTATATAAATTTTTTGTTTTATTGATAATTGAATATAATTCGGAAAATTTAATAATGCTATGATGCAATATTCCGAGTCTGGAAAAACTAATGGCGTTTTCAATTTCATCGATTAATTCTATAATAATATTGATAGATATTCCGATTTGGTCCATGAGATTTTTAATCTGAATATACATATAAAAGTTATCACTTAATTGATCAAATTTTCCTGAAATTCCTTCAAGTTGGGAAGCAATTGTTTTTTGATTATTTCTGAGGACAAAAATAGTTTTATTGAAATTTTCGATTACTTCACCGGTTAATGAAATACCTGCATTTAAATTGAACATAATATCCTTCTGATTATTTTGAAGTTCTTTTAATGCCGATTCATAATGTAATGCGTCATTTGCATCTAAATTACCAGTAATATTTTTTATTATGGTTCCCAATCCATCAATAATTCCTCTTTTTGATCTTCCCATTGGTATCAAACTTTTCAATTTTTGTTTTGCTGAGCTTAATTGATATTCATAAAACATTTTATGATTTTCCAATTTTGTACGAAACACGGAACTTGAAGTATTTAAAATAGTACTAGATACTGTCTTATAATGAAATACTAAATATTTTAACTGTGTGGAGATGGGTTGAAGGTCATAGTAATGTATGAAACTGTGAAATTTGCTTCTAACTTTCGCTTTCCCTAGGAGAATTGGAAGGACTCCCGGATTGTCCTTCAGGTTTATTATTTGAATGTCCTGTGCTGTCACCAGAATCATTAGGATTAGCCTGAAAAAGTTTCTTAGATTTAGTTTTAGGTTTTTTGAGATTTTGTTTGTGCAAAATTTTCTTATCACTAAAGATTTCATTGCACTTCAATAATTTTAAAGCGGATTGTTTAAATGTTTTTCTGAGAATTTCGCATATTTCTTTATAATAATTATCTTTTTTGAAATACAAAGCGTAAAGAATATTAGGTCTTAAGTATGTTTTGAAGAAGTCAATAATTTCCCTTTTCAAATCGTTAGTAGAAATTTGAACAAAAATTCTTTGTTTGCTCGAAAAAAATTTTTTTATTCTAACCTCCACCGGGGAATGAAAAACAAATTCAAAAACTATTTGATTGTCAAAAATATTTAAAATTTTTTCAGAAATGGGGACTTTTTGAATTGGATTTTCGTGATTGGAATGTATAGTGTTACATCCGATTCGTACTGATTTTCAATGTTCTTGGAATTGATTAAATCGTCTTGAGATAAGTAATGAATGTTAATATTTATGGTGGAATTTGCAAAAATATAGTTAATCATGCTGAATATTTTTCTCCATTCTAGTCCATCCAAACCACACGAAATTTTTGGTAATGCTAAGGATTTAACATTGTCTTTTTGACACAATTCTTTGAGATTGGAAAGTGATTCGAATACTGTTTCATATCGTGGTTTATGGTAATAAAATTCCTTAGTTATTAAGTAATAAATTTTTCTTTTGTTGTGTGAAATTTTAGCAACTTCTCCAGTTCTTTTATTCTAAGATTTGAGTTCTTGAACTTTACCGAATTTTTCTTTGAAATCAAGTGCAATACCCTTATTCATATAAAAATCTTCAGATACACAATGAGCAAGGGAGAAGGATTCCGGAGCATCAAATAAATTGCCAATTTTTTCGGTCACAGTTGAACAATAATATATTTCATTTGCATTAAAAAGCTTCTCAAATTTCTCGAATGATATCTCCTCAACGTCTGCTTCTTCCAAATTAACAATCATCGACTCGTTATCGTTATTCGTATTTTTCTCGGAAAATTCTTTATTAAATTTCTCCATATAATCAAAAAAATCTTTGTTGTGAATCTCGACTCTCGATAGAGCATCTGCATTTGTGTTAGAACTACCTTTTTTGTAAACAATTTCGAAATCAAATTCCTCGAGTTTTAATCTCCATCTTAAAAGCTTACTATTAGGCTCCTTAAGTGACATAAGCCATTGTAATGGTTTATGATCTGTTACGATTTTAAATTTTCTGCCAAAAATGTAAGTTCTAAAGTATTTAGTTGCCCAAACGATAGAGAGTAATTCCTTTTCAATTGTACTGTAATTTTGCTCATTATCATTGAGAGTTCTTGATGCATATGCGACCGGCTTATCGTTACCAATTTTTCCTTGTGATAGGACTGCACCAATGGCAAAATTACTAGCGTCTGTAGTAATAACAAATTCTTTTGAAAAGTCCGGATATTGAAGAATAGGTTCGTTCATTAACAAATTTTTACAGTATTCAAAACAGTTGATAAACGATGTGGGGTGCTCGATTTTTGCGCCTTTTTTCAATCAGGCCGTTAAAGGTTTGGTAATTCTCGCGAAGTCACGGATAAATTTTCTATAATATCCTAATAACCCTAAAAATCCTTTAATTTCTTTTGTTGTTTTAGGTATTGGGTAATTTTTGATAGCTTGAATTTTGTCTGGATTTGGTTTGACTCCATCTGTTGTTACAATATGCTCCAAATAAGCTACTTCCTTTTTTAGAAATTCTGATTTATCTAACTGAATTTTGAAATTGGCCTCTCTGAGCCTTTTGAAAACTTTTGAAAGATTAACAATATGTTCTTGTAATGATGTTGAAAAGACAATTATGTCATCTAGATAGACTAAACAATTTTCAAGTCCTCTGAGTACATTATCCATTACCCTTTGAAAGGTAGAACCCGCATTTTTTAATCCGAATGGCATACGTAGAAATTCGTAGTGGCCATTTTCTACATTGAAAGCTGTTTTAGGAATATCAACAGGATCCATCTCTATTTGGTGAAATCCGCTAGCTAAATCTAGTGTTGTAAAATATTGACATTGGCCGATTTTATCAAGAACATCATTTATATTAGGTATATGATATTTATCGTCAATAGTCTTCTCATTGAGTTTTGGGAAATCTATGACAACTCTCCATTTTTGTTTACCAGATGCATCAGCTTTTTTTGGTACTACCCAAATCGGCGATGACCAAGGTGACTGGCTGGGTCTGATAATACCTTGTTCTAACATAGAATTTATTTGATTTTTAACTTTCTTTTTATGAATAAAAGGATATCTATAAGATTTTGTGTAGACAGGGATATCGTCTTTAGTTTTAATAGAGTGTTTTATCTGATTTGAAAAAGAAAGGAGTTGATTCTCTAACTTAAAGATATCTGGATATTTTCGACATAATTTTAAAATATGACATTTTTCTTCTTCATTCATATGATTGGTTCTAATTAATTCTTCTACGCTTATATATTCTGAATTATTATTAGTTTCCATTTGAAAGATTTCGAAATTATTCTGTATGGAAATTGATTCAATCGGTTTATTTAAAATGAAGATAACATCTTCGTTGGTTTCATTACAAATTTCTACGTTTGCTAGGCCATTTTTAGAACAAGTTACAATCTCAGAAATTTCACAAGATTAAATAATTTGTTTCGGTATTATCACGTCACCGGATAGGTGTTTGATTGGAATTTTAGCAATGATTCTAGAATTCGCATCAATTTTAATTTTGAATGGAGCTTTATTTGCTGATTCTTGATATTTTATTGGCATTGTTGAAAAAGGAGTGTTGAGCTTAGAACTATGAAAATCAAGAGACGCATCCAATAGTTTTAGATTATCTAATCCAATTAAACCGTCATAAATATTAAGAAACTTGAATAGATAGAATTTGAAATTTTCATTATGTCTATTAAACTCAGCAAATATAGGAATATTGGCACAAAATTGATGATGAGAGGTTTGATGGACTGTTGAGACAGTGAATGGTTCTTTGAATATGAAATTTGAATAATATTTTTTAGCTAAATCTGGATTAATGAAAGCTTTTATTGATCCTGTATCGATTAGTAATTTAAGAGAGGGATTTTTAATTTCTATATAAGGTAATTCGCGTTTACCATTAGAAACATAAAATTCTATTATGTGCTGTGGGTCTGAAATTGAACGTTCCGAAAATTTTTTTCGTAATCTTCAGCAACTCGTCATTTTTGAATTCTTCTTAAGAGCTGTGAGGATTATTATGATACTCGGTATTAAAAAGCTCTTCACTTATAAAATTTGGTTTCTGAGGAAAGGATTGATTTTGCCTGTTTGTAAAATATCTATTATTTGTTGAGGTACTCATTGGTTGAGTTCTCTGTTTAGTATGATTAGTAGATATACTCATTGGAGTAGGTGCAGGTTGTTGCTGCTTTCCGAAAACTTGAGCGTTACTGAAATATTTCGGCTCTCTATAACTTATATTTCTTTGAATAGTAATGGGTCTGCTAGGAAATTGCTGATTCTTAACAAAATTTTGTCGTTCGATGGGTACCATTGTGGAAAAGTTTTGACGAAATTCTGAAAAATTATTTGAATTATTTCTGTGATTACTATAATTCATGAATTTTCTGGAATTATTGATTACCGTTTGATTAGATTTTTGGCAATGTTTTATATTGTCTTCTTCAATTATGAATTGTAGTGCTTGAGATGAAGAATTAGGCCTCATAGCCCTAATAATAGGACCCAAAGGATCTCTTAAACCGGCTAAAAAGGTTTTTAAAGCTTGTTTTTGGAAAAAATCTCTTTTACTTGCTCTAATTCCAACTTCACATTTCAAATCAATATAATTACAAATTATATTTAATAATGTTATTACTTTTTCATAGAAGTCATGAGGAGATTTTCCGAAGTTTTGCCTCAGATTAACTAGATCTCATCTCGTTGATCACCGAAATGTAATAAAAGTGAATTTTTTATGTCGTTCCAATTACTGGTAGCTCCATGAATTGCGACAACTTCTTCCGCTTTGCCGTGAAGCTTATTCAAAATACCATTCAATATCAACACATTTTGGAAGTTATTTTGATTTTCAACATCAAAATAGTGATTCAAAATTGCTTCCGAAGCTTGAATGAACCTATGTAATTTATTCGGATTCCCATCGAAATCGGGAATGATGCTTAAATTTTTGATATCAAAGTTTTCAGGTACGTTAGGCATATTCAAAGTTGTATTATTACTATTAAGTGAAAGATTATTAAATAATTCTAACAAATCTGTCTCTAATTCAGAATTGGTTTCCGCTACAGAATCAATACTAGGATTAGAGGAGTCTGACATCAACGAATAAAAATACGCTCACCACCTTGTTATGATTATCCACAACTGCATTATCTTCTTCCTCCTAGAAGGATTTTTGACTGTAACTGCTGTGGGTAGGTTCTCGTTTCACCAAAAAGAGAACTCTTAAGTTTTTCACAATGAAAACTCCGTGAAACTCCGTCGACTGCGCCAGTTATATTTATCAAGGCAGGATAAGCGTTTTTAAAAAAAGCTATATTTCATACAATACGTATACAGGTTGTCCGGGGAATAACTGTACATACTCTTACCAGATATAGAGTTGGACTAGCTGGTTACGGATTGACTATAAAAAATTAATTTCTGGATTTCCCTAGAAAGCTACAGGGTGATTTTCCAACTTCATGGAAATACTTAGATCATCATAAAATCCAAACTTATTGACGGATATTATTGAGACTTTGGAGGTTATTGACACATGCTAAGGTCAAGTCAGAAAGATACCAATTATTTCATTATTCCAGGGCCGGACTCATTGATATTCATTTAAAGTATTCAGGGCAAAACAATCACTTTGTATTTCAAATTACAAATAATTGATTCGTTTTTTAGGAAGAAGCTGAATTATGCTCCAATTCTCGGTATCACTCAAAGTTGTCACATCAAGAATTATTTTTTTATGAATTTTTGAATTTGGATAAAGTTCGAAAATATAAATTTTTCACCATGAAGAGAATTGAAAATCTCATGTTTGAATATAAAATGCGAATGTATTAGTAGAAGATTAACAAAAAAGTTCAGAGCTTTAATAAGCACTTCAATAACGAAACAATAACAAATGAAAAAAACTAAAATACAGTAAAGAGTACCTAATAAAAATAAAAATAGTAACGAATGAATTGCTGAGTCAACGATATTTCAAAAGTGGTTCGAAATAAAAACCATCAGCTTGTATACATTTCTCTTGCCGAATTTTCAAATTGGATACAGCCTTTCGAATTCTGAAATATGCTTCTGTATACCCTATACACATCACCAATTTTTTTTTCAAAATACCTTCATTTACTCCCTCAAAGTGAAATCCGCGTCTGGGGTAGCCACCCAGTATATCAACAAATTATTATAGTCTTCTTCACCTTCAGTGACTTTTTTAAGAAAATTTATTATTTATTTTCGACCTGCACAAGATGACTATGTCCTGTTCAGGTAAATAAATTGCAATTTTCGAACATTATCGAAATTAAAAAATTCATAAAGAAATAATTGTTGATGTGACAACTTTGAGCGGTACCAAAAATTGAAGCATAATTTAGCTTCTTTCTAAAAAGCTAATCAATTATTTGTTATTCGAAATACAAAGTGTTTTCTTTACCCTGAATATTTTAAATGGAGATTAATGAGTCCGGCCCTGGAATAATGGAATAATTGATATATTTCTGACTCAACCTTAGCATGTGTCAAGAACCTCCTGAGTTTCAATAATATCCGTCAATAAGTTTGGATTTTATGATGGTCTAAGTATTTCCATGAAGTTGGAAAATCACCCTGTAGCTTTTCAGGAAAATCCAGAAATTAATTTTTTATAGTCAATCCGTAATCAGCTAGTCCAACTCTATCTCTGGTATGAGTATGTACAGTTACTCCCCGGACACCCTGTACATATACAGTGAAGGTTATGTCAAAACTGATTCAATGATGATAAAATTATAATTTATAACCTCGGTACACTTTCTTAGTTCTTGGAAAATGAGACGATGCTGAGATCGCACTTCCTGCGATCTTCCAACGAAGTTCATCGTTCTCGGATATATAACTCGCGTCAAAGGAAGCTGGTCACTGCCCTTGAATTTGGAAGTGACGTAGAATCCACCACTATAAACGCGACTGACGTCCAGTTTTACGTTCAATTTGATTAAAATAATCATTTTTCAAAATTTCAAGTGAAGATGGGTCACTTGTCAATTTTCAGATTTTTCCGACCACTTCAACCGCCTGACTGACGATGTTTCCACCATCGGGAAAGTCACTGACGCCCATTTTCACTAATAATAATGAATAATTTACATTATTACAAAGTTTGACGTGGAGATCAATCACTTTTTTTTGATATTTTTCCGGCGAGTTTCACCGCCTCCCACGCCCACGCCCACCACGGTCGCGCTGACTGACTTTCGATTTCGAGTACAGTAATAGTGCAACTCTCTAATTAATCACATTTGAGTTGCAGATAAATCACTGATAAAAAAGTGACACCACCTCCCGGACTATAAGAGTACAATCGTTATCTTATAATCTCACAATTGCAGCAGTCTACTGTCCGCCACGACACAGCATCAAAATAGAACAATTTGATGACTTCTTTTCTACGTTGGACTCTAAATTTATAGTAGGTGGAGACTTCAACAGCAAACATACCACATATGGCTCCCGGTTGACAACTCCAAAAGGAAGGCAACTAGTAAGTCTTGCAGAACAAAAAGGCTATTCCTTCTTATCGACAGGGTCACCCACTTATTGGCCAACCGACCCAAAGAAAATTCCTGACCTTCTGGATTTATTTGTTACTAATGGCATTTCTTCAACAAACATGGATGTAAAATCTAGTTTTGACCTGTCTTCAGATCACTCAGCAATAATAGCGACATTTAGCAGCTTTATTATCCACAGAAAACACACCACCAGGCAACACAATAGAAAAACAGATTGGGATAAGTATCGAACAAAAATTGAAGACGATTTACCTCGGGGAATAAGTCTCAAAACTCAGAAAGACATAGAAGAAGCTCTAAGCACATTCAACAACGTGATCACTAAAGCTGTTGAGGAGACAACTCCAACAATAGCCCAGCCAAATAAAATCTACCACATCCCAACAGGAATCAAAGAACTTATAGCGCACAAAAGAAGAGCAAGAGCAATATGACATTCAACACATTCTCCAGTTGACAAGAACAACCTGAACCGAGTGACCAACCGACTGAAGGCTAAAATTAATGAGGCAAAAGAAGCATCCTTCTATGAATATGTTTCGAACCTGAACAGATTTGACAACTCCATTTGGAGACCAATAAAAAACCGCAAGAGGCCAATAATACACATTCCACCCTTACGTAAACAGTCAGATTCCAACTGTGCCAGAAGTGATGGAGAAAAAGCCGGACTTTTTGCAGACCATCTAGCCGAGGTATTTACTCCAAACAGCAATACTATGGACAGCGAAATCGACAGAGAACTACAGAAAACATCTGATAGAACAAGATTCATTAGACCTTTCAAATACTGCGAAGTAAAATCTGAAATTAACCACCTAAACGTAAAAAAAGCTTCTGGAGTGGATAAAATCAGTCCAAAAATGATCAAAGAGCTACCAGAAAGAGGAATTGCCCAACTCATGATTATATTCAACGCCATCATCAAGCAAAGCTACTGGCCAGAACACTTTAAAGCTGCGGAAATAATCATGATTCTAAAACCAGGAAAAGACCCAAACTGTGTTACCTCTTACCGTCCAATCAGCTTGCTACCTGTTGTCTCGAAAATTCTCGAAAAACTGGTCCTTCGAAGAATAAAGAATGACCCAAATACAGAAGAATGGATTCCACTTCATCAGTTTGGCTTCCGGTCAGAGCATTCGACAGTGCAGCAAGTCCACAGAGTCACTCAAGAGGTGAATAAAACACTTGAAGAAAAGAAATACTGTATATCAGTGTTTTTAGATGTCAGCCAAGCTTTTGATGAAGTTTGGCATCCTGGCTTGCTATTCAAAATAAAAAAGCTCCTACCATCAACCCAGTTCAATCTACTACAATCCTATATTACTGAAAGGAAATTCAGGGTCAAAGTAAACGACAACATCACAGACTATCTCCCTATAACATCTGGAGTTCCGCAAGGAAGTGTCCTGGGCCCTCTATTGTACTTGTTATACACAGCCGACCTACCAACACACAGAGAAACAACAACTGTTACATTCGTTGATGATACCGCTATATTAGCAAGCCATGAAGATCCAAATATAGCTTCTCAAATGCTTCAGAACCACCTCCTAGAAATTCAAAAATGGTCCAACAAGTGGAGAATAAAAATCAATGAGACAAAATCAGTACAAGTTAATTTCTCTCTTCGCAAGGAACAATGTCCTAGGATACCGGAATCCACATCTACAAAATACCTGGGCATGCATCTTGACAAACGACTCACCTGGAAAGAACATATAACCAAGAAAAGAAAACAAGTCGACTTAAAAGTCAAGGAGCTTTATTGGCTAATTGGTAAAAAATCAAAATTATCTCTGGAAAACAAACTCCTCATATACAAAACCATCATTAAACCCATTTGGACCTATGGAATTGAGCTCTGGGGATGTTCAAGTAAATCCAATGTCTCCATAATACAGAGAAGCCAATCAAAAATTCTAAGAATGTTAACAAACGCACCCTGGTACGTTACGAACCAAACGCTCCATACAGATCTAAAGATCCCATACGTGAAAGAAGTAATCCAGGACAGAAGTTGCAGACATCACGCAAAACTCGAAAGCCATCCTAACGCCCTAATCCGACCACTGACCTAACCCCAGATACCAGACGACTGAAGAGAAACTGGCCAGCAGATCTGAAGGATGCCTGAGGACCTATCACTGGATAAGACCTCATAACGCCACTTAGGAGCCTACAGCTCTGAACCAGCAAACAGGCCCATAGAATGAATACATTCTGATTGCTTGTATACGTACTATAATAAAAAAAAAAAATTTGGGATGTATTAAACTGAAATTACAGCACCATAGGATAAGTATAACTATCTCTCAGTTTATCGCTTCGAATTTTTTGTATCAACTTAGACTTGACATGTATTCAGAATCTCCGGAAAACCAAAGAACAACTGATATTTACCAGAATATTGTTGAAAGTATACATCAAGCAGCAAGAGGAGCTATTGGAAAGAAAAGAAAATTCAACAGTGCAAAAATATGGTGGAACGGTGAAATAGAAGAAATAATTGCACAAAAGAAGAAAGCTTATATGAAGTGGATCACAACAAGGCTACAGGAAGATCGGAATGCTTACAAGGTTATGAACAGAGAAACACGAAATAAGATTAACAAAGCAAAGAACGAAATATGGGATGAAAAATGCCAAGAAATAGATACATACATAGGGGGAAGGAAATCTATAGAAGTGTGGAAGTTTATAAAAAATGTAAAATCAACAGGAAAGGAAAAATCCAACATAAGCGTAATCCGATAACAACAATGGATACAGCACTACACAGAATTACTTCAGGAACGACGTCCACAATACAGAGAAGAGGAGAACCCATTTTAAAATTCAAGGTGAGAAAATTGAAATTGATATGGAAATGGTGGTGGAGAATATAAAAGTTCTGAAACCGGGTAGATCCTGTGGACCAGAAGGGATATATGCGGAGCTCATCAAGAACGGTACTAAAAAACTTTTCCACCTGCTCACTACAATATTCAGCCGATACATAAACGGTGAGGATGTTCCAGATGCTTGGAAACCGGCTTATGTATCCTCAATCCATAAAAAAGGGAAAAAAAATGTATGCTCGAAAGGCTCGAAGGCATCTCAGTTACAAGTACGCCTAAGCAGACTATACGGAAGAGTTTTAAGAAACCTAATAGAAAAAAAAATTGACGAAGAGAACAATGTGGATTCAGAGCTGGAAGATCTTGCACGGACAATGTGTACTGTATGAAAGAGATAATTGAAAAAAGAAGTTCAGTTAACCTAGCAACACATATTTTATTCGTAGATCTAACCAAGGCTTATGATTCAATACCTTGGTGTTTGCTATGGGAAACACTACAGATAATAAATATAAATCAGACTTTGATTGGGGAATGGAAGAATCTATATTATGGCTCAACATCTAGAATTAAAATAGGAAACAAATTGTCAAGTCCATTTTATGTCAATAAGGGCTTACGACAGGTATGCACCATATCAACCACTTTATTTAAAGTATATATAAAAAATGCTTTAATGATCAGGTGATAGTCGCAGGAGACAAAGAAGATCTGGAATACATGACACGCAAACTAAAAGAAATATATGAATATTGGGAATTAGACATGAACCTGGAAAAAACTGAATAACTTTGTATAGGAGACGACAAGAGTGTACTGGATATTGGGGGTGCAGAAGGCATACAACCTTGCGAGGAGTTCAAGTATTTGGGAGTGAAGTTCGAAGTTCGAAGTTCGGCACAGATGACAATGAGATAAGATCTAGAGTAACATAGGCAAGAAAAGTGATTGGCTGTTTGAATGGAATATTGTGGAGCAAAAACATAAGTAGATCACGAAAGTTCAACATCTACAATACAATGATCAAAAGCCAACATATGGGTCCTAGACACGGAGACTGACAGAAATAAATAAGAAGAGGATAGAAGCTGCAGAGATGGATGCGTTGAGGAGATCGGCTAGAATATCAAGAATGCAAAGAATAAGAAACCAGGACGTACGTAATCAAATGGGAGTAGAAGGCACAATCATGGATGATATAGAGAGAAAACAACTGATCTGGTATGGACATGTGCAACGGATGGGACAAACATGATTACCGAAACAAATAAAGGACTGGTTACCAAATATAAAAAGACGAAGAGGAATAAGACCAAAGAAAAACTGCTTGGAGGGAATACGAAAAGCAATGAGCGATCGAAACTTACAAATAGGACAATGGGAAGATCTCAAACATTGGAATCTAGGCATTATCGGGTATGTGGTCAATTTTTAAGTAAAACCAGCCAAAAATGCTATGAGTTAATCTTTACTTCTCAATATTTCGTTGACAGTTTTCAACTTCTTCAGGAGAATCTGTAAATTATTGGACGTGAAACTGTGAACAAGACAAACTACAAACGAATTACTTACAAGATGTACAAACATTGACTATTTCAAACCAAAAACGACATATTAGCAATGATAATCTCTTCGGAGATAAATATTAACAACAATTAGTCATCTTCATTACGCAGCAAGGTGAGATAATAATGTGCTGCACATACGTTTTTAAGAGAACAACGCTAGATATCAGTACCCTCTATGGGTTGACAATTATACTATTACAAATCATTCAAAATCTTACTATAAAAGACACTCATTTGGTCCGTGTCTGATTTGAAATTAATTGTGTGGTTTTTTTTTTAATCTGTAACATCTCGAGGAATAGCCTATTTCTATAATTCGAATTCGTCTCTAACACTTTTACATATTCCATCCCAAATTCGAAACTGTGTCCCGTTTCCTGGCAGTGCCTAACAACAGCACTTGAGTTCTTCCCGATGCGGCAACCACTTCTGTGTTGAGTGATTCTTCGTTTTAACCATTGTTGCGTTTGGCCCACGTAACAACCATCACAATGCTGACATGAAATCTTATACACTGGATCTGTGCAAAATTCCTTTGGCGTCTTTTCTTTTGTCTTCGAGAACAGGTCCCCTAATTTTGTCAAATAATATTTGAGAAGTTAGATGTCCTCGAATTTACTCAAAACCCTGTAAGATTAGGCGTCATATTTTTGAGGAATGGAATTTTCTTGAATTTAAAATTGTTTTATTGTATAATACTTGTTGCCGACCTTAATTTCCTATTATGTATCAATCTATTAGAAATATATTTAGGGTAACCGTTAACAAAAAAAAATATCAAACAAACTATACAAACAAACAATTTTGAATTCAAGAAAATTTCATTCGTTAAAAATTTGATGCCCAATCTCACAGGAGTTTTAAGTAAATTCGAGCCAAATATAATTTGACAAAAGTAGGGGACTCGAGAACTAAAGAAAAGACGCCAAAGGAATTTTGCACAGATGCAGTGTATAAGATTTCATGTCAGCATTGTGATGGTTGTTACGTGGCGTGGTCCAAACGCAACAATGGTTAAAACAAAGAATCACTCAACACAGAAGTGATTGCCGCATCGGGAAGAACTCATGTGCTGTTGTTAAGCACTGCCAGGAAACGGGACACAGTTTCGAATTTGGGATGGAAAATGTAAGAGTGTTGGAAACAAATTTGAATTATAGGAATAGGTTATTCCTCGAGATTTTACAAATTAAAAAACAACCTGATACACTTAATTTTAAATCAGACATGGACCAAATGAGTGTCACTGTATATACAGTTCTACAAGCTCTATGACAAACTTTGACAGATGGTAGCTATGATTATTCTGACCATTTTTTTCCTATGAGTATATCCGATTCGTTTTTGTTTAAAAGATACAAGCATTTGAAAAATCATATTTTTATGTTGAAGTCATAACAATAAATGGAAATTTTGAGGATAAATTGTTCAAAATGTCTACCTTCGGCTTGAATGTAATCTTCACATTGACGAACTAAAGATGCCGTAACGCGGCGGATCAGATTTGGGTCGTTTCGTATTTTGTTTGCTGCATCTTGAATTCTATCAAGTATGTATAATTGTTGATGAGATTGGATTTCAACATAATGAACAAGCTGCTTTCACGTGTCCCCATAAATAAAATTTAAGGGATTCAAGTCATTCGAACGCGATGTACCATTGTATTGGTCCTCCTTGACCTATTCATTTATTCAGCCAACTGACTACTCCTTCTACGTGGTAGTGCACCATCGTGCTGATACCACATATTTCAAACAATGCTGAGCTCTAAGTAATCAATGAAGTCAAAAAGGATGTGCTCCAAAAATTTTTATACAAATCTGCATTCAAACAATCGTTTACTGGCATCAAATCGTTTTTAGAAATCCTATCTAAAATGTTTACGCTGAAACGTTGCTGAAATCGTCTTTGTCTAATGGTATATGGGTTCTGCAGTGCCAATACATGTTCATTTATGGTTATTGTTGATACCATTCTCAGTGGAACAAGTGTCAAAAAAGTAAATAAAAAACCGATATTGTCGTCCTACTTAATCAAATCAGGAAAAAAAATTCAAATGCTTGTAACACCTAAACAAAAACTAATCGGATCTACGTTCATAGGAAAAAAAAAATGTTCAAAAGAATTACAGCTACCTTCTGTCGAAGTTTGTCATAGAGCTTGTAGAACACCCTATATAGTGAAATTAGTGCCTCACCTGGTGCGTCTGTGATAGTCTTACTCCTCCTTCTAAAGTTCCGTGTATTTTCATCACCATCTTGGTTTAATTGATCGTAATCTATATTTCCAGCAGAGTGCCGTTGAGTGGGTTTGGATTTTTTCACTTTTCCTAAAGTATGGGATCCTCCGGCAATAACGATAGTATGTCTAGCAGTTGGTCTTTCGAGAGTATGACTGCTTAAACCTTCCGCTTTGTGTCCAGTCACTAGAAGAATGCCAGGTCCACTTCCTGGTTTTGTAGAAGGAATTGACATGTTTCTCACTGATTCTCTGATAATTTGACGTATTGTTTTCAGGAAGGCATTCCTGAAATCCGCCGTGCTAAAAGAGAAATGGAATAGGTTATATAAGAATGACTAATTTTTTTTAGAATTATTCTTGAAAGATCCATTTAATAGTGTTCGAATGCACATCTTTCTTCTTCTATTGAAGAATCAAGAGCTTCGCTACACGTTCATGTCGTGTGCATTAGAATCGAAGGACTGAAACAAAAAAAATTCTACAGAACGAGTATTTGTACATTGTTGTCATCCTGTAGATTAATGACTTATTGTAAAACCATATTTGCTCAAGTCAGCCTTTCAAAAAATATATATAAGAATGAGTAAGGCGCTATCAGTTCATTTCGGATTCTCAGTTCAGATCATACAGTTCATTTTTTCAGTAGTCGTTGAGGTTGAAGATTGTTTCTACAGGGTGTTTCATCGACAACTTATCGATGTCGAATTCGATGAGGCGTTGTCGGCAATCTAATTACATCCGACAGTTTGCGTGTTAACAAGATGTACATACAGAGAATACTGATCATCTTTGGTACAGATTTTCAACTATTCGACTTAAAGATAAGGCAGGAAAAAAGGGGAAAAACGGGATTATTGTCGTGTCGTGCGCTTGTCGTGAGCTTGTGGTACACTGATCCACTGATCCACCTACACAAAAACAGATTGTCTTAGCAGAGAAAACATTTCTCACTTCGCTTTCCCTGGAGTTTCCCTTGAGCAGAATTACGTGCGGGCAAATGAAATCTACTGAATCTCAGATTTTCTGCTCTTTTCAAATATCTCCATCAAATCCAAAAATTTTGAATCCCAGCTTGGAAGATGTCCCATATTTTTCAATAACGGACCTGAAATTTTTTTGGAATTCACTGTGCAAGTGAATCATATATTCCAATTATCAACCGACTATACTGGTTGGTTCAAAAGTTATCACAAATTGAAATTTTAGGTGAATACATGAAGCACCCTGTCTCTCAGTCATGGAATTGATTAGACCTATCATATATGGGTTTTTCGGACTCACCTAGTGTAGTTCTAGCTGGTTACTGTATGTTCAATTACCAATGAAACACCCTGTATATTTATTTTTATGACTTCCAAATGCATCACCTTGAAGTAGTAGTATTTTTATTCGTAAAAAAGTGACATATCTACCAGTGAAACCAGATCAATTATCAGAGTGGTTATAACTGCAGGTCTTAGGTAGCTTTATCTGCTGACAGCGACCCTATTTTTTCTTATACTTGTGTTCCGTGTGTTTCGACAGTAATACAACATAAAAATTGGTGCCAGCGGTTTGATACGTGGAGGAGGGCCAGACGGATACCTAAAGCAGCAAAAGTCAGCAAAATACCTAAAAGAGCAAGATACCTGAAGGAAAACCAACACGATACCTAAAGAGGAGCGTACAAGGACCAGCAGGATAACTACTGGACTGCAGTCACCGTGTTTCTTCTGTTTGGTGAAGTACAGTGAATAGTTCAGTGTCACTCGGTGGAGAAGATCACATCTTGACCGCCCCTTCATGATCATAGCTTTTAATGGGAAAAAAACAAAGCAACAAGACAAATCTACTTCCCCCTTCTAAGACTGGATCTGAAGATTCACCAGACTAACAAAGTCTATGCAGATGAATTCACCTATGTTAATATTTTTTCGAATATAGAAAAAACTTTCAATTCGGAGTCAATTATGAGAGGCTTCCGGATAATACTTTATATCCAGACACCTACCTCATCATTCCCATCTCATTAATTTATCTGTCAGTAATGGCGTATTTTCGAGTCTTTTAAAGACTGCGATGGTTATTCCTGTTGTGAAGAAGAAAAATGACATTCATAACATTTACAACTATGTACTGTCCTATATTTGTGCTCAGTGTTATGATGGACTTTTTCGCATTTTGGCAGCTCCTTGCCTTTGCTTGCGCACCATTGGGGCTATCAGTGAAAATCGGTGAAAACCCCGTCACAGAATACAATAGAGAGCCGGGGTAGACTTCGAACATCAGTGGAGATGGGTATCTTTGAAGACTGGGATGAAAGCGTCTTCTGAGTCTCTGCTTTTCAACGGTTTTAAGTGTTGAAAATAGTGCTAACCTCTCCTTACTGAAAACCTGGTTTAAACTGGATCTTAGACTAAACTCCTATTGGCAATATACGGCTACAAAAATAACATAGAGTTCTTCATTTCACTTGAATCCAATAATTTACAATTATTCACAAAAATAATGTACAGGGTGGGCAAATTTCGATGTTTTAGCACTACAGCTTTTGAACCAGAGGAGATAGACAAAATCTGATACCCCATTCTCGTTCTCTTTTTCTGAGAAACTAACAAGAGTAGTAGTCATTTTTGGCCACCTTCTTTTGTTTTCGAGTTTTAAGCGAAAATTGGAAAAATGGCGATTTCGAAATGAATTTATATCTCCGCTAATACTGATGATAGAGCTCTGAAACTGAAACATTATACAGGCACTTTTTTGAGTAGAATCCAGTGGCGTGCTTGCCTTTTTAGCAGGATTTTTAATTACGAAGCTATGACCCAAAGTTATGTCTTTTCAAATGGGAACACTAGATTTCTGTGCAATTTTTTGAAAGCTTAATTTTCACTGATTTCAAAAATATATAACATCATATTGTTTGCATCAATATAAATAATAAAAAATGGTCAAAAACATTTTTTTCTCAATATTTCTATGGTTTCAACTTTTGACGAGCACAGGAAAATAGGCTTCCTATAATAAGAGCAGTCTCCTTCCGGCAATGTCATTCTTTCTATGCTATATACCAATTTTCATAAAATTTGAATCTTGGAGAAATTGAGTAAGAAGCATAGAAATGAAAGGACTAATAGAAGGAGGCTGTGGTTATAATAAGATGCTACATTTTTCTATTCTCAACGGAAGTTGAAACCATAGAAATATTGAGAAAAAAGGTTTTTGACCATTTTTTATTATTTATATTGATGCAAACCATATGATGTTATATATTTTTAAAATCAGTAAAAATTAAGCTTTCAAAAAATTGCACAGTAATCTAGTGTTCCCATTTAAAAAAACATAACTTTGGGTCATAGCTTCGTAATTAAAAATCCTGCTAAAAAGGCAAGCATGCCACTGGATTCTACTCAAAAAAGTGCCTGTATAATGTTTTGATCTCAGAGCTCTATCATCAGTATTAGCGGAGATATAAATTTATTTCGAAATCGCCATTTTTCCAATTTTCGCTTATAACTCGAAAACAAAAGAAGGTGGCCAAAAATGACTACTACTCTTGTTAGTTTCTCAGAAAAAGAGAACGAGAATGGGGTATCAGATTTTGTCTATCTCCTCTGGTTCAAAAGCTGTAGTGCTAAAACATCGAAATTTGCCCACCCTGTACAACGATCGGATATCACCTCGCGGAACTTGTACGTGAGCAGTTAAGAAATGAAGGTATAAATCAGCTGGAGTTAATTCAAATTTAAAAACCAGGCAAGTAACTCCACTTCCAGTCGTGGATCGGTAACAGCTGTTGCAGTGGCGGCTCGTGATCTAGTTCACTAGGAGGCTACTTTTAGAATAATAACAAAAATATGAAATTTTAAAACCAGTTTACCGCAAAATTTGATGCAATTCATAATTCTTTTTGAAACATACCTGTTCTTATCTACTTGCTCGTTCTGCTTGATAATATTATGCCGGTAAGCTGAATCTAATTGAGCCGCGATATTAGTCGTACCCAAAAAACCTAATTCTTTCGAACAATTCACATGCTTGGCAGATAGCTCATGCTTCTCAATTTTTTCATTAAGGTGCTTCAAATCTCTAAATCCTGCCCTTCCCCACACGTTATCACTTCAAGCGGAGTTTAATAATAAGCAAGGAAAGCAAAACAACGCATTCACAGTATCACAGCCACACATATATATATATATATATTTTTTTTTTCACACTGAATCGTGGTTTCCGTGTTACCCGGGCGCGAACGCCAAGAGCAATTCCGTGTGCTAGTAGGGATAAATTATTTTCCGTATGATGTTGACGGTTCCCAAAATAACAGCTTTCTGCATCCACATGATAGTATTCCTTGGTAGGTCTAGTTCTTGTAGGTGTAGGGTGGTCTTTTTATGAACGAGACCATTAACGCTTATTATCAAGGGCATTATGGTGACAGTTTTTAGTCTCCATATGTCTTTCATTTGCTGTGCCAGCGCCTCGTACTTTGTTATTTTCTCGGCATAGCTTTTGGCTAGGTTGTTATCTTGTGGCACAGCGAAGTCAACAATCAAGGCAGTCTTTCGCTGCTTGTCCCACACTACCATGTCCGGTCTATTGTGTTCCACACCTCGATCGGTCACAATTGTGAGGTCCCAGTATATTTTATAATGTTCGTTCTCCACTATTGTCTGGGGTGAGTAAATGTGGTGAGGCACGAAATGTTGAGCAAGTTGTTTTTGAAGGCACAGCAGTTGATGGACGACCTTACCCATATTGTTATGCCTGACGAGATATCTGGTTCCCGCTATTGCCGAACATCCTGAGGAAAGGTGCTGGATTGTTTCCTCGGCGGCATGGCACATCCTACATTCGGTAGTATCAACTTGTTGTTGCATTATGTATTTCACATATGTTCTGGTTGGAATAACTTGGTCCTGGATTGCCAGGACTGTTCCTTCGGTTTCGGGGAAGAGATAGCCTTGTATCAGGTAAGCATGAGAGCTCTGGTGATCTACCTCTGGCTGATTTAAGCTGGTGAAAAACCTGCCATGTAAGGGTTTGGATCTCCATCTTTGTTTTAATTTTTCAGGTAGATATTCTCCTGTGTCGTTCTCATCGATTATTTCGTTGTACTGGGCAGAAATCCATTGGTGTACAGGTAAGTTGTTTTTCCTGAAGTATTCTTTCATTTTTCTTTCTTCTCTTCGGCAGATCTGTTCCAGGTTACCGAGTCCACGTCCGCCATCTTTACGTGGTAAGTATAGCCTTTCTATTGCCGATTTCGGGTGCAGCATACCGCGTTGAGTAAATGATGTTCGTATTCTTCTATCGAGTTTTTCTAAATCTGTTTTGGACCAATTGAGAATTCCAGCAGTGTAAGCGAACGTGGGGATCGCCCAGATGTTTATAGCTGTGATTTTATTTTTCGCTGACAGTTGCGAATTGATTATTTTCTTGACTCTCCTGATGAGTTCCTGTTCAGCATTATTTTTGTTTTTCTCATACACTTGTCTTGAGAATCGTCTTGTGTAAGAAGTTTTTGGAGTTTTTTCTGCCTGGGTTAAATTTAAATCGGGAGTCGCGGTCTAGCCAGCAGTTTGATACGGCTTTTTTCCGACAGCGAAAGCCTCGCGAAATCAGTTTTTAAAATATTTTGAATACTACTGCCCGCCATGATTTCAAAACGTAAACAAACACGAACACACGCTAGGTTGTCAATGCGCTAACGGCTAGAGTGAAGCGGATAGGGGCGACTTTTATCGTAGCCCTTTTACTCGTTAAAACGACCGACACGAAGAGTTGCGGGTGGAGCCGAATGACTGTCCGAATGCAAGAAATCGGGGCTATACGATTCATCGCCCCTGTAGGGACGGACTGCTAGATTATTTATTTATTTATTTATTTGACATTGGGAACACAAACAGGTCAATGACCCATAAACAGTATCCACAAAGTACAAAGATGAAAATAAAAATCAGCGACAAAAAAATCAACCAAAGACAACAACAAAAAATCACTGCATCAAAAAATGTTTCTTCAGTTGAAGCTTGATGTTAGCACAATGAAATACATCGATAATTCGTAGCTCATTGCAGGCTCGGAACATTCTAATCAACGGAGAGTTTTTAGATGCATTTGTCCTTCTAAATGGTACATGGAAAATTTCAAAAGATCTTAAATTAACATTTGGAACATTAATGTTTACCTCCCGCAATAAATCCGGTACCTGCAACTCACCACTTACAATTTTCCTCAACAAAACTACATCGCCTATGCAGCGTCTATTTTCAAGCGAAATCAAGTTAAAATGTTTTCTGGCCATATAATAAAAATTGACATTATCTCCTGAAGCAGAAAATTTACTTCTATAACTTAAATATTTCAGCAACTTATTTTGTATTCTTTCGATTCGTTCTATATAAATCCTATATTGCGGGTTCCAAACAACCGAAGCGAAATTTAGTCGGCTAAAAACGTAGGCATAGTAAATACTGAGAACCGGCTTGATACCTCTAAAAACCCTACACCCCCTAAACAGAAATCCTAACATTCTACTGGCGGAATTGACAGTACTGTCGATATGAAATGAGAAAGTTAACTTTCCATCCAGAATTACGCCCAAATCCCTGATGTGATCAACTCTCTCCAGTGTCGCCTGATCAATACTATATTGAAAACGAATAGGGGCTTTATTACGTGTGAATGTAATTGTTTTACATTTAGAAATGTTTAAAAATAAATTGTGCAAGCGACAAAACTCCGAGAACCTCTCCAGCTCCCCTTGTATGATCATACAGTCCTCTATAGATCTGACAACGTAGAAAATTTTCAAATCGTCCGCATAGAGAAGCACTCTACATCTATGAAAAACGGAAATAATATTATTGATATATATCAAGAAAAATAAAGGTCCGAGATGAGAGCCTTGTGGCACACCAGATGGACATGTGAACTCAGCCGACCTACTTCCATCCACAGAAACGAATTGCACTCTATCAGTCAGATAGGATTCGCACCAGTGCAAAAGACTACCTCCCACACCGACCTCAGAAAGACGACGACTGAGAATTCTATGTGAAATTTTGTCAAATGCCTTACTGAAGTCGGTGTAAACAACGTCAACCTGCAAACGCTCATCCATTGCCCCCTCCAAAACGTTCATGAATAACAAAAGGTTAGTCTCTATGGACTTTCCCTTCAAAAACCCGTGCTGTTCTGGGATTATCTGATTTTTCACTAAATTGTATAGATGAGCATAAACAAGTTTTTCAAGGAGTTTGGAAAAGACGCATAATTTGCTTATGGGGCGGTAATTTTCAATAATAGATCTATCGCCACCCTTGAAAATTGGGACAACCGATGCAATCCTCCAGCGCCGAGGGAATCTGCCCGTGCGGAGGGAGAGATTGAAAATATGTTCAAGTGGAAAGCATAAAGCAGGACAACTTCGTACGAAGTATGATGGAATACCATCAGATCCGGCACCTTTACTTTGATTAAGGGACCTTAAAGATTTTTCGATTTCCTTAGCAGTTATGACAATGTTTGAAAGGTAAGCAGGAGAATCAGCCACAGTAGAGTCAATACTGTTGGGTGAATTTAATGGATCAACAAAAACACTACTGAAATACTGAGCAAAACTGTTACAGATGTCTACTCCGCCCGTGCTAACTTCATCTTTATATAGCATCGAAGAGGGAAGCCTGCCATGTCTACTATGGAGAGTAGAGAGAAGGAGAACGATCGCTGCTTTGAGACCACAGATTTTTTGTCCCCTAAAATATGTACCAATAGTAGTAGCACAGTATAGACACCAACCAGTAGGCGCACTCCCTGGTTTCTGTTACTCCATTTATGACTCGCGCATCATTTCCGTGCTCCTAACCTCAAATTGTTGAGCAGCATTTCGAATTCGAGCATTCGAAATTTGAAAGTTAAACAGAAGTAAAGGTGAACATTAGAGACAGTCTCTGGTAAATTGTAGCAATTATAATCGTGTGAAGTAAATATATTTGTGCAAAATGGTGAATTATTGCAGCGTGTATAATTGCAAAAACAGTAGTGTTAAGAATCCTAAACTTAGTTTTTTTCTCATACCAGGAGACACTTTCAGGTGAGTTATTGAATAAGCACGTGTTAATGTTGGTAAATTTTTGGTAATATTTTAGTTAAACTGCTATACTTCGTACAAGCACGTGAATGGTATCTTATTTAATTTTTCCTATCATTTTCAGGCAAATGATTTGGCTTCCAAAAATGAGAAGGCAAGAATGGATTCTGAAAAGACCAGAACTTCTCCACAAAAAAAGAATATGAAGTGAGCATTTTTCTAAAGAAATGCTATCTGGAAGTAGATTAAAAAAGGATTCTTTTCCAGATTTATTCAAAGAAGGCATTGGTGAGAAAGGTATATATTGAAGAAAATTAAGATTTTATTTGTTATAATTAATATTTATTTTTATAATTAGGGGTGAATGTAAATGCTTCAACTTCTGCTTCAACATCTTCAATGGATATTGAAAATAATGAGACCGTAGATGAATGCCGTGAGATTTCTATAAACCCCAACATATATACTACACCAGGTAAGGACTTCAACGTTACTTATTTATTTGAACTATTATATCTTATGCATATTTATCTGTATTCATAGAAAAGAAACCAGAAGAAACACAAACATCTCCTAGTTTGTCTTCAGCCACTCCGAGGAAAAAAAAGTTACAATCAGTGGTGAAGAATTTGAAACGAAAATTAGTTGCAACTCCAGAGAAGAAATCTGTAGATATAAGTGATGAAGATTTCATCCGATTTTGTAGAAAAAATTTCAATTCGACCCTGGCAGATTTTATGATCTCCCAATTGAAGCTTCGAAAAAGGAAACCTCATGGCTATAGGTATTCAGTCGCTTTTAAACAATTTGCACTAACAATATACTTTTTGGGACCCAAAGTGTACCAATTTCTACAAAAAACATTTTTTTTGCCACACAAGGCAACAATATAACACACAAATTGGGATTTCTCTGTTGGCTTAAATGAGCACATATTTCAGGCAATTTCATTAAAGACAAGGAATATGGACGATGCAGCAAAGGATTGCATTGTGTGTGTTGACGAGATGTCAATAAAAACCCATTTATTTTATAACATCTCATTGGATCAAATTATTGGATTTCACCAATCCAATGGAAGCAGGTCCTATGAACCCGCAAATTGTGTTCTGGTTATCATGGGGTGTAAGGGGGAAGGATGCGTTTTATAGCCTCTCCTCTCAAATGCCAACCTCACCTACTCGCGGTGCACCCTGTTCTTACGAACGAGGCTCTGGCGACCGAACATGAGCGGTATAACTCTGTTTCCCACAATTACGTAGCCTAAACATTGGCTTGAGCAGGAAATGGCTCTCTGCGTTGCTCAAGTTACGTCTCAGACCTTGTCGTCACAGGTTACCTGTGCCACAAGATAATCTAGTCGTAGCCGCAACCAAAGTTGCACTGACAGCGTTACCAGTGCAGCTTTTGAACACCTTCTAACGCAGCTCCTACAAAAAGATGGATCAGTCGAACAGGACAAAATTCGTATCCGGAGGTAAAATACCCTCCCATTCGGATCTCCGGGGGAGGGTGCCTGAGCGAGTGAATCATCGAACAAACACCAATGAAAAGCACATAGCTTTTGCAGCATGGAACGTCAGAACCTTGCTAGACAACCCCAAGGCCGACCGACCAGAGAGGCGTACTGCCCTAATCGATAAGGAACTGCAACAAACATCCATTGCAATAGTTTCTTTAAGCGAAACACGCTTTTCGGACGAAGGTAGCTTGGTAGAACAAGCGTATACATTTTTCTGGAAAGGCTTGCCGGAAGGCGAAATCAGACAACATGGCGTAGGCTTTGCCATTAGAAACGACCTGGCCGCCAAACTTACCGAAAATCCAGTTGGTATCTCAGAACGTTTAATGACCCTACGTTTTCCTGCAGCGAATAACACGTTTGTGAACATCATTGCAGTATACGCACCCACTTTGAACTCCTCTGACAACTTAAAGGACACTTTTTACGAAACACTCGTTGCTACATTAAGTAAAATCCCAAAACGGGAACGAATAATTCTCCTTGGAGACTTCAACGCTAGAGTGGGCAGAGGTCAAGACTCAGAACTATGGCCGGGAATAATAGGGAAACACGGCACAGACAGCATCAATTCGAATGGAGAACGTCTGCTGGCTCTTTGTGCAGAACACAATCTGTGTATAACGAACACCTATTTTATTACGAGACCCAATTCAAGGGGGACCTGGCGCCACCCGCGCTCAGGGCATTGGCATACCCTCGACTATGTGATCGTGAGAAGGAAAGATCTGAAAGAGGTGTTGGTCACTAAACCCAGAGCAGATCTGGAGTGCTGGACTGATCATAGGCTGGTAATCTCGAAAATGAAAATCTCAATGCGCCCAAAATATCAACGCAAGCCGAAGTATCTAAGAGAGCGCCTTCAAATATCCAAACTACAAAACCCTTCTACAAAGGACAGATTCACAGCTGCCGTCAAAGATAGCCTAACACCACCGGATTATAACGACGACATTGAGACTCATTGGCTCCGTTTCAAGTCATCCCTTACAAATACAGCGAAGGAAATACTGGGCACGGAACGCTCCCGAAAATCCCCAGACTGGTTTGCCGACAGCGAAACTCATATCGCACCCCTTTTGGACGCAAAACACAAAGCGATGAAAACCGCAATTAACAAGCCTGGCGATGTTGCAGCCCAAATAGGTTTCATAAACATAAAACGCGAGGTCCGTCAAGAAATAAGAAAAATCAAGGACAGCTGGTGGAAAGAAAAAGCTAGAGAAATACAAGCTTACGCCGATAACCATGAGTACAGGCGTTTTTTCGAAGCTATTAAAACTGTTTACGGTCCAAGCAGAAAAGCTAGCTTTCCTATAAGAGATGCTCATGGAGCTATTCTAACTGATGATAGAAAAATTCTCGAAAGATGGAAGGAGCATTACTCACAGGTCTTGAATCAAAATAACGACTCGGATTTATCCATTTTAGACCTGCTTCCCGCGTATAGTCCGATGACATCGCTTGATGACGAAATTTCAATGTCGGAAATCATAAGCGCGATTAAAAATATGAAAAATGATAAGTCCCCTGGTCTAGACGGCATTCCGGCGGAGATATTCAAAGCCTTGGATGAGGACATTGTCAATAGTCTCCTAATACTATTCCGCAAGATCTGGGAACAGGGAGATGTGCCACAAGACTTCAGAGACGCTTTAGTTATCAACCTCTATAAGAACAAAGGCGATACGTCGAATTGCAACAATTACAGGGGCATATCGTTGCTTAATGTGGCCGGTAAAATTCTCTCGAAGATTATGGCTAATCGTTTGGTTCCACTCTTAGAGAGGCTTTTACCTGAATCCCAGTGCGGCTTTCGACCAAATCGAGGTACGGTGGACCTAATTTTTACACTGCGACAGCTACAAGAAAAGGCCCGTGAACAACAATCAAGGATTTATACAGCCTTCATCGATTTAAGCAAGGCATTCGACTCGGTGAATCGGAGAGCGCTCTGGAAAATCATGGCACGTCTAGGAGTACCCGAAAAATTCCTAGCAGTGTGTAAAAGCCTTCATACCAACAACACCGCTAGAATACAGCATAATGGCTCTACAACCGACCATTTCTCAACCAACTCTGGAATAAAACAAGGCTGCGTATTAGCGCCTTTACTGTTCAATATTTTCGCCATAGCTGTATCGATAATTGCTGACATGAGCATGCCCGTAAGAGGTGTTGGGATAAGATTCAGATTTGATGGAGGCCTGTTTAACCTGAAGCGCCTCAGAGCAAAAACCCGTACCAAGTTTATCACGGAACTTCAATATGCAGACGACTGTTCACTCATCGCTAGCAGCTCAGAGGATCTACAGATAATGATGGACACCTATAAACATATATACGAAGCTTTAGGCCTTAGACTCAATATTGACAAGACCAAAATCCTGGTAAGTCCGCCAGAAAGCCTTCAAACAGATATCAGCCTGGACAATGAAACTCTAGAACAGGTTGAGCAGTTCAAATACTTGGGAAGCTTCATAAATACTAGGGCTAACCTTGACACGGAAATACACAACCGTATCAATTCGGCATCACGGGCATTCTGGAAGCTGAAGGACAGAGTGTTCCAAAATCACGACCTCAATCTGAAGACCAAGACAGCTGTTTACAGAGCAGTGGTCCTCCCAACGCTTCTTTACGGAAGCGAAAGCTGGACTCCCTACAGGCGACATATTAAACAGCTTGAACAGACGCAGCAACGTCATCTAAGACAGATAATGCACATCAGATGGTTCCACAAAGTTTCGAATGCAGAAGTCTTGCAGCGCGCGAGTTGTACAACAATTGAGACTCAAGTAACGAGGGCCCGACTCAGATGGAGCGGCCACATTCTGAGGATGCAAGACACAAGACTCCCCAAAATAGCTCTATACGGCGAACTCACTGAGGGAGCCCGGAAACCAGGAGGCCAGTATAAGCGGTTTAAGGATACACTACATCAATCCCTAAAATCAGTTAATGCCAATCATAACTGGGAACAACTAGCGTTAGACAGGTCACAGTGGAGGTCTTTGGTCCACAGTTATAGTGGAGAATCGAGAAGGATACAGCGGCGGCCAGATCTGGTTGGAGACTATCCATGCCCTGAGTGTGGAAGGATCTGCAGGTCACGGTTGGGTCTCTTTAGTCACAGGAGGGCACACAGTCGCAACTAGCACTAAGAAGTTACAAGTCTGTTCGAATTTTTTTTTTTTTTTCTTCTTCTTTTTGTAGATTTATTCCCGGTAACGGGATACAGCAATGAATGAATGGTGGTGGAGAATATAAAAGTTCTGAAACCGGGTAGATCCTGTGGACCAGAAGGGATATATGCGGAGCTCATCAAGAACGGTACTAAAAAACTTTTCCACCTGCTCACTACAATATTCAGCCGATACATAAACGGTGAGGATGTTCCAGATGCTTGGAAACCGGCTTATGTATCCTCAATCCATAAAAAAGGGAAAAAAAATGTATGCTCGAAAGGCTCGAAGGCATCTCAGTTACAAGTACGCCTAAGCAGACTATACGAAAGAGTTTTAAGAACCCTAATAGAAAAAAAAATTGACGAAGAGAACAATGTGGATTCAGAGCTGGAAGATCTTGCACGGACAATGTGTACTGTATGAAAGAGATAATTGAAAAAAGAAGTTCAGTTAACCTAGCAACACATATTTTATTCGTAGATCTAACCAAGGCTTATGATTCAATACCTTGGTGTTTGCTATGGGAAACACTACAGATAATAAATATAAATCAGACTTTGATTGGGGAATGGAAGAATCTATATTATGGCTCAACATCTAGAATTAAAATAGGAAACAAATTGTCAAGTCCATTTTATGTCAATAAGGGCTTACGACAGGTATGCACCATATCAACCACTTTATTTAAAGTATATATAAAAAATGCTTTAATGCAATGGAAGCGAAAATGTTCTGGGATAGGCATACCCCTGAATGATACAAACATTTACACTTTACAATTTGCGGATGATCAGGTGATAGTCACAGGAGACAAAGAAGATCTGGAATACATGACACGCAAACTAAAAGAAATATATGAATATTGGGAATTAGACATGAACCTGGAAAAAACTGAATAACTTTGTATAGGAGACGACAAGAGTGTACTGGATATTGGGGGTGCAGAAGGCATACAACCTTGCGAGGAGTTCAAGTATTTGGGAGTGAAGTTCGAAGTTCGAAGTTCGGCACAGATGACAATGAGATAAGATCTAGAGTAACAGAGGCAAGAAAAGTGATTGGCTGTTTGAATGGAATATTGTGGAGCAAAAACATAAGTAGATCACGAAAGTTCAACATCTACAATACAATGATCAAAAGCCAACATATGGGTCCTAGACACGGAGACTGACAGAAATAAATAAGAAGAGGATAGAAGCTGCAGAGATGGATGCGTTGAGGAGATCGGCTAGAATATCAAGAATGCAAAGAATAAGAAACCAGGACGTACGTAATCAAATGGGAGTAGAAGGCACAATCATGGATGATATAGAGAGAAAACAACTGATCTGGTATGGACATGTGCAACGGATGGGACAAACATGATTACCGAAACAAATAAAGGACTGGATACCAAATATAAAAAGACGAAGAGGAATAAGACCAAAGAAAAACTGCTTGGAGGGAATACGAAAAGCAATGAGCGATCGAAACTTACAAATAGGACAATGGGAAGATCGCAAACATTGGAATCTAGGCATTATCGGGTATGTGGTCAATTTTTAAGTAAAACCAGCCAAAAATGCTATGAGTTAATCTTTACTTCTCAATATTTCGTTGACAGTTTTCAACTTCTTCAGGAGAATCTGTAAATTATTGGACGTGAAACTGTGAACAAGACAAACTACAAACGAATTACTTACAAGATGTACAAACATTGACTATTTCAAACCAAAAACGACATATTAGCAATGATAATCTCTTCGGAGATAAATATTAACAACAATTAGTCATCTTCATTACGCAGCAAGGTGAGATAATAATGTGCTGCACATACGTTTTTAAGAGAACAACGCTAGATATCAGTACCCTCTATGGGTTGACAATTATACTATTACAAATCATTCAAAATCTTACTATAAAAGACACTCATTTGGTCCGTGTCTGATTTGAAATTAATTGTGTGGTTTTTTTTTTAATCTGTAACATCTCGAGGAATAGCCTATTTCTATAATTCGAATTCGTCTCTAACACTTTTACATATTCCATCCCAAATTCGAAACTGTGTCCCGTTTCCTGGCAGTGCTTAACAACAGCACTTGAGTTCTTCCCGATGCGGCAACCACTTCTGTGTTGAGTGATTCTTCGTTTTAACCATTGTTGCGTTTGGCCCACGTAACAACCATCACAATGCTGACATGAAATCTTATACACTGGATCTGTGCAAAATTCCTTTGGCGTCTTTTCTTTTGTCTTCGAGAACAGGTCCCCTAATTTTGTCAAATAATATTTGAGAAGTTAGATGTCCTCGAATTTACTCAAAACCCTGTAAGATTAGGCGTCATATTTTTGAGGAATGGAATTTTCTTGAATTTAAAATTGTTTTATTGTATAATACTTGTTGCCGACCTTAATTTCCTATTATGTATCAATCTATTAGAAATATATTTAGGGTAACCGTTAACAAAAAAAAATATCAAACAAACTATACAAACAAACAATTTTGAATTCAAGAAAATTTCATTCGTTAAAAATTTGATGCCCAATCTCACAGGAGTTTTAAGTAAATTCGAGCCAAATATAATTTGACAAAAGTAGGGGACTCGAGAACTAAAGAAAAGACGCCAAAGGAATTTTGCACAGATGCAGTGTATAAGATTTCATGTCAGCATTGTGATGGTTGTTACGTGGCGTGGTCCAAACGCAACAATGGTTAAAACAAAGAATCACTCAACACAGAAGTGATTGCCGCATCGGGAAGAACTCATGTGCTGTTGTTAAGCACTGCCAGGAAACGGGACACAGTTTCGAATTTGGGATGGAAAATGTAAGAGTGTTGGAAACAAATTTGAATTATAGGAATAGGTTATTCCTCGAGATTTTACAAATTAAAAAACAACCTAATACACTTAATTTTAAATCAGACATGGACCAAATGAGTGTCACTGTATATACAGTTCTACAAGCTCTATGACAAACTTTGACAGATGGTAGCTATGATTATTCTGACCATTTTTTTCCTATGAGTATATCCGATTCGTTTTTGTTTAAAAGATACAAGCATTTGAAAAATCATATTTTTATGTTGAAGTCATAACAATAAATGGAAATTTTGAGGATAAATTGTTCAAAATGTCTACCTTCGGCTTGAATGTAATCTTCACATTGACGAACTAAAGATGCTGTAACGCGGCGGATCAGATTTGGGTCGTTTCGTATTTTGTTTGCTGCATCTTGAATTCTATCAAGTATGTATAATTGTTGATGAGATTGGATTTCAACATAATGAACAAGCTGCTTTCACGTGTCCCCATAAATAAAATTTAAGGGATTCAAGTCATTCGAACGCGATGTACCATTGTATTGGTCCTCCTTGACCTATTCATTTATTCAGCCAACTGACTACTCCTTCTACGTGGTAGTGCACCATCGTGCTGATACCACATATTTCAAACAATGCTGAGCTCTAAGTAATCAATGAAGTCAAAAAGGATGTGCTCCAAAAATTTTTATACAAATCTGCATTCAAACAATCGTTTACTGGCATCAAATCGTTTTTAGAAATCCTATCTAAAATGTTTACGCTGAAACGTTGCTGAAATCGTCTTTGTCTAATGGTATATGGGTTCTGCAGTGCCAATACATGTTCATTTATGGTTATTGTTGATACCATTCTCAGTGGAACAAGTGTCAAAAAAGTAAATAAAAAACCGATATTGTCGTCCTACTTAATCAAAACAGGAAAAAAAATTCAAATGCTTGTAACTCCTAAACAAAAACTAATCGGATCTACGTTCATAGGAAAAAAAATGTTCAAAAGAATTACAGCTACCTTCTGTCGAAGTTTGTCATAGAGCTTGTAGAACACCCTATATAGTGAAATTAGTGCCTCACCTGGTGCGTCTGTGATAGTCTTACTCCTCCTTCTAAAGTTCCGTGTATTTTCATCACCATCTTGGTTTAATTGATCGTAATCTATATTTCCAGCAGAGTGCCGTTGAGTGGGTTTGGATTTTTTCACTTTTCCTAAAGTATGGGATCCTCCGGCAATAACGATAGTATGTCTAGCAGTTGGTCTTTCGAGAGTATGACTGCTTAAACCTTCCGCTTTGTGTCCAGTCACTAGAAGAATGCCAGGTCCACTTCCTGGTTTTGTAGAAGGAATTGACATGTTTCTCACTGATTCTCTGATAATTTGACGTATTGTTTTCAGGAAGGCATTCCTGAAATCCGCCGTGCTAAAAGAGAAATGGAATAGGTTATATAAGAATGACTAATTTTTTTTAGAATTATTCTTGAAAGATCCATTTAATAGTGTTCGAATGCACATCTTTCTTCTTCTATTGAAGAATCAAGAGCTTCGCTACACGTTCATGTCGTGTGCATTAGAATCGAAGGACTGAAACAAAAAAAATTCTACAGAACGAGTATTTGTACATTGTTGTCATCCTGTAGATTAATGACTTATTGTAAAACCATATTTGCTCAAGTCAGCCTTTCAAAAAATATATAGGTATAAGAATGAGTAAGGCGCTATCAGTTCATTTCGGATTCTCAGTTCAGATCATACAGTTCATTTTTTCAGTAGTCGTTGAGGTTGAAGATTGTTTCTACAGGGTGTTTCATCGACAACTTATCGATGTCGAATTCGATGAGGCGTTGTCGGCAATCTAATTACATCCGACAGTTTGCGTGTTAACAAGATGTACATACAGAGAATACTGATCATCTTTGGTACAGATTTTCAACTATTCGACTTAAAGATAAGGCAGGAAAAAAGGGGAAAAACGGGATTATTGTCGAGTCGTGCGCTTGTCGTGAGCTTGTGGTACACTGATCCACTGATCCACCTACACAAAAACAGATTGTCTTAGCAGAGAAAACATTTCTCACTTCGCTTTCCTTGGAGTTTCCCTTGAGCAGAATTACGTGCGGGCAAATGAAATCTACTGAATCTCAGATTTTCTGCTCTTTTCAAATATCTCCATCAAATCCAAAAATTTTGAATCCCAGCTTGGAAGATGTCCCATATTTTTCAATAACGGACCTGAAATTTTTTTGGAATTCACTGTGCAAGTGAATCATATATTCCAATTATCAACCGACTATACTGGTTGGTTCAAAAGTTATCACAAATTGAAATTTTAGGTGAATACATGAAGCACCCTGTCTCTCAGACATGGAATTGATTAGACCTATCATATATGGGTTTTTCGGACTCACCTAGTGTAGTTCTAGCTGGTTACTGTATGTTCAATTACCAATGAAACACCCTGTATATTTATTTTTATGACTTCCAAATGCATCACCTTGAAGTAGTAGTATTTTTATTCGTAAAAAAGTGACATATCTACCAGTGAAACCAGATCAATTATCAGAGTGGTTATAACTGCAGGTCTTAGGTAGCTTTATCTGCTGACAGCGACCCTATTTTTTCTTATACTTGTGTTCCGTGTGTTTCGACAGTAATACAACATAAAAATTGGTGCCAGCGGTTTGATACGTGGAGGAGGGCCAGACGGATACCTAAAGCAGCAAAAGTCAGCAAAATACCTAAAAGAGCAAGATACCTGAAGGAAAACCAACACGATACCTAAAGAGGAGCGTACAAGGACCAGCAGGATAACTACTGGACTGCAGTCACCGTGTTTCTTCTGTTTGGTGAAGTACAGTGAATAGTTCAGTGTCACTCGGTGGAGAAGATCACATCTTGACCGCCCCTTCATGATCATAGCTTTTAATGGGAAAAAAACAAAGCAACAAGACAAATCTACTTCCCCCTTCTAAGACTGGATCTGAAGATTCACCAGACTAACAAAGTCTATGCAGATGAATTCACCTATGTTAATATTTTTTCGAATATAGAAAAAACTTTTAATTCGGAGTCAATTATCCGGATACTTCCGGATAATACTTTATATCCAGACACCTACCTCATCATTCCCATCTCATTAATTTATCTGTCAGTAATGGCGTATTTTCGAGTCTTTTAAAGACTGCGATGGTTATTCCTGTTGTGAAGAAGAAAAATGACATTCATAACATTTACAACTATGTACTGTCCTATATTTGTGCTCAGTGTTATGATGGACTTTTTCGCATTTTGGCAGCTCCTTGCCTTTGCTTGCGCACCATTGGGGCTATCAGTGAAAATCGGTGAAAACCCCGTCACAGAATACAATAGAGAGCCGGGGTAGACTTCGAACATCAGTGGAGATGGGTATCTTTGAAGACTGGGATGAAAGCGTCTTCTGAGTCTCTGCTTTTCGACGGTTTTAAGTGTTGAAAATAGTGCTAACCTCTCCTTACTGAAAACCTGGTTTAACCCATTAGCGTCCAGCGATCTATTTATAGATCAACACAAAAAGCACGTGATATAAACATTGGGACGTCGGGGTTTTCATCACCTCCCGATTATTTCGTTCCATTGCTCGAGGCATTTCGAAATTCACCGTCAGTACCGATTTGTTAGATGTGGAAGTGTATTTTGTTTACTTCTGAAATCTGTTGAATCTTGCAGTGCGTACACATAGTGTAGTTTTTTGCTGTCCACATGAATTTAGGCCGAACAAGGTAGGGAAAATTTCAATTTTTACTATAAAACTAGTCTATACATCAAATAATAAAAATATTTGTTCTTTATTATGATAACCTTTTTTGTTTTTGTCGAATGAAAACTACGATCTATGAATAGATCGCTGGGCGATTGTGTTAAAATAATTTTTTTATGTTTTCAGCAAGCATGAGTAGAAGAAACGTTTTTAAAAATCTGGACAATGCAGTAGAATACTTATTTTCTGAACAAATAGAAGCAGACTTGTTAGCCTTACCTCCAGAAGTGGATGAACTTACTGATGAGGAGCCCCTTGAAGAGGAGAACCCATCCGACTTGCCAGCAGATATTGCTGGATTTATTGAGCTTCAAGAGCACGATTCTGTAGAAAGTAGTGATGAAGACAATGTGCCATTAGCTGACTTAGTATCTGTATCAGCACCTAAAAAACTTAGGAAAGAAACTCCCAAAAAGCTGATTCCAAAGTGGGAAAAAGTAAACCCGAGTTATGAACACTTTGAATCAGAACATGATTTTCTGGAGAAAGATGAAAATTTGAAAACTTCCTTGCGCGACAAGACTGTTGTGGATTTATTTGAACAATTTTTTGATGATGCCGTTTACGATTTGATTTTCGAGGAGACTATGAGATATGCTGCACAGAAAAATAATCATAATTTTTCTATAACAAAAGATGAAATAAAAATTTTCATCGGGTTTCTTTTATTTAGCGGCTACCACACATTACCATCTGAGCGCGATTATTGGTCCGACGATGATGATTTGGGGCAATCCATCGTCAAAAATGCTATGAGCAGGAATGCCTATCTCGAGATAAAGTCGATGATTCATGTGCAGGATAATACAAAAGCACATGAAAATCGTGCCGATAAATCATTCAAAATTAGGCCATTGTTGGATAAAATGAATGAAAATTTTCAAAAGTTCGGTTTATTCCAAGAAAACCTTTCTATTGACGAGATGATCGTAAGATATTATGGTCACAACCCACTGAAACAATTCATAAAGGGGAAGCCAATTCGGTTCGGTTACAAACTGTGGGCACTTTGTGGTGAAGATGGATATTGCTATTCTTTTTCTCTTTATGCTGGTAAGGAAACCGAAGCACAATCAGAACCACTTGGCACAAGAGTTGTTTTGAAATTGTTGTCTATCGTACAGAATCCAAAGAGCTATTGCCTGTATGTTGATAATTTTTTTAGTAGTCATACTCTGTTTTACAAACTAAAAGAAATGCAGTTCCGTGCCACCGGAACTATAAGAGAAAATAGAACTGCAAAATGTCCGGTGCAACCAACCAAAGATTTACAGAAGCTAGCTCGAGGATCGTATGATTATAGATTTGATAGCGAAAATAAAATACTGCTGGTGAAATGGAATGACAACAAATGTGTTTCTATGGCCACAAATTTTGACACCATAAAGCCGGAAGTATTTGTTAAAAGGTGGAACAGAGATCAAAAGACTAAAGTACAGGTTGCTCAGCCAAGGGTAATTCACAACTATAATAAATATATGGGTGGAGTGGATCACCACGATTGGCTCTTGGAAAAGCATTCAATAGCTATAAGAGGCAAGAAGTGGTATTGGTGTTTATTCACCAGAATGATTGATATGGCTATTGTCAACTCCTTTTTACTATATACTAGAATTCATGGAAAAAAATCAATTTCTATCAAAGAATTCAGGAGACAGATTGCAGTACCGTATTTAAAAATTGGTCATGGAAGAAATGTTTTGAGAGGAAGATCACTCAGCGTACCATGTTCCTCTAGATCAAATGTTCTGGACAGTGTGAGACTGGATGGAAAAGGTCATTTTCTCGAAAAGAGATCGAATCAACGTCGATGCCAGTTTCCAACGTGCAAAAGTAGACCACTTACATTCTGTAAAAAATGTGATGTTACTTTATGTGTTGCTTGTTTTAGTAAATTTCATCGTTAAATCTGGCACATATGTCGATTTTGTCCGTAATAAATCTTTTTCTCAATAACAACAAAGATTTCATTCCAACGCCCAGCGATCTATTTATAGATCAGCATTTTTCTCAAAAATTGAAACAAATTTTTTTTTCTCAACGTTGGTAATGAGTCGAAGGTTATAAAAAGAACACAAATTTTGTTTCAAATCATAATTAAAAAAAAAAAAATTAATTTGGGCGTTAATGGGTTAAACTGGATCTTAGACTAAACTCCTATTGGCAATATACGGCTACAAAAATAACATAGAGTTCTTCATTTCACTTGAATCCAATAATTTACAATTATTCACAAAAATAATGTACAACGATCGGATATCACCTCGCGGAACTTGTACGTGAGCAGTTAAGAAATGAAGGTATAAATCAGCTGGAGTTAATTCAAATTTAAAAACCAGGCAAGTAACTCCACTTCCAGTCGTGGATCGGTAACAGCTGTTGCAGTGGCGGCTCGTGATCTAGTTCACTAGGAGGCTACTTTTAGAATAATAACAAAAATATGAAATTTTAAAACCAGTTTACCGCAAAATTTGATGCAATTCATAATTCTTTTTGAAACATACCTGTTCTTATCTACTTGCTCGTTCTGCTTGATAATATTATGCCGGTAAGCTGAATCTAATTGAGCCGCGATATTAGTCGTACCCAAAAAACCTAATTCTTTCGAACAATTCACATGCTTGGCAGATAGCTCATGCTTCTCAATTTTTTCATTAAGGTGCTTCAAATCTCTAAATCCTGCCCTTCCCCACACGTTATCACTTCAAGCGGAGTTTAATAATAAGCAAGGAAAGCAAAACAACGCATTCACAGTATCACAGCCACACATATATATATATATATATATATATATATATATATATATATATATATTTTTTTTTTCACACTGAATCGTGGTTTCCGTGTTACCCGGGCGCGAACGCCAAGAGCAATTCCGTGTGCTAGTAGGGATAAATTATTTTCCGTATGATGTTGACGGTTCCCAAAATAACAGCTTTCTGCATCCACATGATAGTATTCCTTGGTAGGTCTAGTTCTTGTAGGTGTAGGGTGGTCTTTTTATGAACGAGACCATTAACGCTTATTATCAAGGGCATTATGGTGACAGTTTTTAGTCTCCATATGTCTTTCATTTGCTGTGCCAGCGCCTCGTACTTTGTTATTTTCTCGGCATAGCTTTTGGCTAGGTTGTTATCTTGTGGCACAGCGAAGTCAACAATCAAGGCAGTCTTTCGCTGCTTGTCCCACACTACCATGTCCGGTCTATTGTGTTCCACACCTCGATCGGTCACAATTGTGAGGTCCCAGTATATTTTATAATGTTCGTTCTCCACTATTGTCTGGGGTGAGTAAATGTGGTGAGGCACGAAATGTTGAGCAAGTTGTTTTTGAAGGCACAGCAGTTGATGGACGACCTTACCCATATTGTTATGCCTGACGAGATATCTGGTTCCCGCTATTGCCGAACATCCTGAGGAAAGGTGCTGGATTGTTTCCTCGGCGGCATGGCACATCCTACATTCGGTAGTATCAACTTGTTGTTGCATTATGTATTTCACATATGTTCTGGTTGGAATAACTTGGTCCTGGATTGCCAGGACTGTTCCTTCGGTTTCGGGGAAGAGATAGCCTTGTATCAGGTAAGCATGAGAGCTCTGGTGATCTACCTCTGGCTGATTTAAGCTGGTGAAAAACCTGCCATGTAAGGGTTTGGATCTCCATCTTTGTTTTAATTTTTCAGGTAGATATTCTCCTGTGTCGTTCTCATCGATTATTTCGTTGTACTGGGCAGAAATCCATTGGTGTACAGGTAAGTTATTTTTCCTGAAGTATTCTTTCATTTTTCTTTCTTCTCTTCGGCAGATCTGTTCCAGGTTACCGAGTCCACGTCCGCCATCTTTACGTGGTAAGTATAGCCTTTCTATTGCCGATTTCGGGTGCAGCATACCGCGTTGAGTAAATGATGTTCGTATTCTTCTATCGAGTTTTTCTAAATCTGTTTTGGACCAATTGAGAATTCCAGCAGTGTAAGCGAACGTGGGGATCGCCCAGATGTTTATAGCTGTGATTTTATTTTTCGCTGACAGTTGCGAATTGATTATTTTCTTGACTCTCCTGATGAGTTCCTGTTCAGCATTATTTTTGTTTTTCTCATACACTTGTCTTGAGAATCGTCTTGTGTAAGAAGTTTTTGGAGTTTTTTCTGCCTGGGTTAAATTTAAATCGGGAGTCGCGGTCTAGCCAGCAGTTTGATACGGCTTTTTTCCGACAGCGAAAGCCTCGCGAAATCAGTTTTTAAAATATTTTGAACACTACTGCCCGCCATGATTTCAAAACGTAAACAAACACGAACACACGCTAGGTTGTCAATGCGCTAACGGCTAGAGTGAAGCGGATAGGGGCGACTTTTATCGTAGCCCTTTTACTCGTTAAAACGACCGACACGAAGAGTTGCGGGTGGAGCCGAATGACTGTCCGAATGCAAGAAATCGGGGCTATACGATTCATCGCCCCTGTAGGGACGGACTGCTAGATTATTTATTTATTTATTTATTTGACATTGGGAACACAAACAGGTCAATGACCCATAAACAGTATCCACAAAGTACAAAGATGAAAATAAAAATCAGCGACAAAAAAATCAACCAAAGACAACAACAAAAAATCACTGCATCAAAAAATGTTTCTTCAGTTGAAGCTTGATGTTAGCACAATGAAATACATCGATAATTCGTAGCTCATTGCAGGCTCGGAACATTCTAATCAACGGAGAGTTTTTAGATGCATTTGTCCTTCTAAATGGTACATGGAAAATTTCAAAAGATCTTAAATTAACATTTGGAACATTAATGTTTACCTCCCGCAATAAATCCGGTACCTGCAACTCACCACTTACAATTTTCCTCAACAAAACTACATCGCCTATGCAGCGTCTATTTTCAAGCGAAATCAAGTTAAAATGTTTTCTGGCCATATAATAAAAATTGACATTATCTCCTGAAGCAGAAAATTTACTTCTATAACTTAAATATTTCAGCAACTTATTTTGTATTCTTTCGATTCGTTCTATATAAATCCTATATTGCGGGTTCCAAACAACCGAAGCGAAATTTAGTCGGCTAAAAACGTAGGCATAGTAAATACTGAGAACCGGCTTGATACCTCTAAAAACCCTACACCCCCTAAACAGAAATCCTAACATTCTACTGGCGGAATTGACAGTACTGTCGATATGAAATGAGAAAGTTAACTTTCCATCCAGAATTACGCCCAAATCCCTGATGTGATCAACTCTCTCCAGTGTCGCCTGATCAATACTATATTGAAAACGAATAGGGGCTTTATTACGTGTGAATGTAATTGTTTTACATTTAGAAATGTTTAAAAATAAATTGTGCAAGCGACAAAACTCCGAGAACCTCTCCAGCTCCCCTTGTATGATCATACAGTCCTCTATAGATCTGACAACGTAGAAAATTTTCCATCGTCCGCATAGAGAAGCACTCTACATCTATGAAAAACGGAAATAATATTATTGATATATATCAAGAAAAATAAAGGTCCGAGATGAGAGCCTTGTGGCACACCAGATGGACATGTGAACTCAGCCGACCTACTTCCATCCACAGAAACGAATTGCACTCTATCAGTCAGATAGGATTCGCACCAGTGCAAAAGACTACCTCCCACACCGACCTCAGAAAGACGACGACTGAGAATTCTATGTGAAATTTTGTCAAATGCCTTACTGAAGTCGGTGTAAACAGCGTCAACCTGCAAACGCTCATCCATTGCCCCCTCCAAAACGTTCATGAATAACAAAAGGTTAGTCTCTATGGACTTTCCCTTCAAAAACCCGTGCTGTTCTGGGATTATCTGATTTTTCACTAAATTGTATAGATGAGCATAAACAAGTTTTTCAAGGAGTTTGGAAAAGACGCATAATTTGCTTATGGGGCGGTAATTTTCAATAATAGATCTATCGCCACCCTTGAAAATTGGGACAACCGATGCAATCCTCCAGCGCCGAGGGAATCTGCCCGTGCGGAGGGAGAGATTGAAAATATGTTCAAGTGGAAAGCATAAAGCAGGACAACTTCGTACGAAGTATGATGGAATACCATCAGATCCGGCACCTTTACTTTGATTAAGGGACCTTAAAGATTTTTCGATTTCCTTAGCAGTTATGACAATGTTTGAAAGGTAAGCAGGAGAATCAGCCACAGTAGAGTCAATACTGTTGGGTGAATTTAATGGATCAACAAAAACACTACTGAAATACTGAGCAAAACTGTTACAGATGTCTACTCCGCCCGTGCTAACTTCATCTTTATATAGCATCGAAGAGGGAAGCCTGCCATGTCTACTATGGAGAGTAGAGAGAAGGAGAACGATCGCTGCTTTGAGACCACAGATTTTTTGTCCCCTAAAATATGTACCAATAGTAGTAGCACAGTATAGACACCAACCAGTAGGCGCACTCCCTGGTTTCTGTTACTCCATTTATGACTCGCGCATCATTTCCGTGCTCCTAACCTCAAATTGTTGAGCAGCATTTCGAATTCGAGCATTCGAAATTTGAAAGTTAAACAGAAGTAAAGGTGAACATTAGAGACAGTCTCTGGTAAATTGTAGCAATTATAATCGTGTGAAGTAAATATATTTGTGCAAAATGGTGAATTATTGCAGCGTGTATAATTGCAAAAACAGTAGTGTTAAGAATCCTAAACTTAGTTTTTTTCTCATACCAGGAGACACTTTCAGGTGAGTTATTGAATAAGCACGTGTTAATGTTGGTAAATTTTTGGTAATATTTTAGTTAAACTGCTATACTTCGTACAAGCACGTGAATGGTATCTTATTTAATTTTTCCTATCATTTTCAGGCAAATGATTTGGCTTCCAAAAATGGGAAGGCAAGAATGGATTCTGAAAAGACCAGAACTTCTCCACAAAAAAAGAATATGTAGTGAGCATTTTTCTAAAGAAATGCTATCTGGAAGTAGATTAAAAAAGGATTCTTTTCCAGATTTATTCAAAGAAGGCATTGGTGAGAAAGGTATATATTGAAGAAAATTAAGATTTTATTTGTTATAATTAATATTTATTTTTATAATTAGGGGTGAATGTAAATGCTTCAACTTCTGCTTCAACATCTTCAATGGATATTGAAAATAATGAGACCGTAGATGAATGCCGTGAGATTTCTATAAACCCCAACATATATACTACACCAGGTAAGGACTTCAACGTTACTTATTTATTTGAACTATTATATCTTATGCATATTTATCTGTATTCATAGAAAAGAAACCAGAAGAAACACAAACATCTCCTAGTTTGTCTTCAGCCACTCCGAGGAAAAAAAAGTTACAATCAGTGGTTATCATGGCGAGGGGTATCCAACATAATTGGAAGCAGCCTGTGGCTTACTTCTTCGTTCACAATTCTTGTGAAGTGAAATATTTGCATGAGATAATAACCACAAGCATACGAAAATTGAGTGACATAGGATTAAACATTCTGGCATTAATAAGTGACCAAGGTTCGAATTTTTCGAAATTTTCTCATGAGATTGGAGTTACAATCGATCAGCCTTATTTTTTCATTGATGGAAGAAAAATTTTTCACTTTTTCGATACCCCACATTTACTGAAGAGAACAAGGAACAATCTTTTCAATTATGATTTCAAATTAGGAGAAAAGATAATTAAAAAGATGTATATTGAAAAATTGTTCAATTATGATGTGGGTAGAATGAATCGCCTAATTCCACGTATCTCAGAAGTTCATATGAATCCCAATTCATTTCAAAAAATGAAAGTTTCTTTGGCTGCTCAAGTTTTCAGTAATTCGGTAGCATGTGGGATAGAAACACTTGTCTCATTCAATTATCTACCCGCTGATGCCATTCATACATCGGAGTTCATTGCACAAATAGATAAATTGTTTGATGTTCTGAATGCGTCAAATTTTCAAGCCCCTAAACTTTTAAATAGACCTTTTCAAGGCACCACTGAGCAGAAAGATCATCTTTTAAAATTATTGGGCATTTTTGAGAGTCTGAGAATAATAAAAGGGGATAATAAAGACATTACGAATACTGTGAAATTTATTAAAGGTTGGAGACAAACAATTAGAGCTGTATTGTTGATGTGGGAAGAAATGAATGGTAGGATGAAATTTATGTGCACTAGATACCTAAATCAAGATGCTCTAGAAAATTTCTTTGGCAATATTAGATATCAAGGAGGAAATGCCACAAATCCTACTCCAGTACAGTTCAAAAGTTTGTTCAAAAAGAATTTTTGTCTCCAATTTTTTGAGCAGTTGGAAGGAGCAAATTGTATTAAAGATTTGTCTGAAGTCCTCATTAATTTTAATGATTTGGAAGTTGAAGCTCCCCCTAAACTCTCATCAGAGAGAAATGTATTCTCAGAAGTTCTCAAAGTAGATCCTAAAGATTACAATGAACTGGATTTACCAGAAAAAAACGTATTATCGTATGTTTGTGGTTATCTAATAAAGAAATGTTTAGAAAAACATAGATGTAATTTATGTGACGAATTTTCACAAAGCCAAAGTGAACTAAGTAATGAGACATTATATTGTCATTTCAGGAATTATAAAGAGAATGAATTGTTTGGCAATTTGAAAATGCCGCCAAATTCGTTTTATGAGTATATTAATCGACTGGATAACACTTTCGTGTCTCATTTTCCACATTTATCGATTCAGAACAATGTTGGTTGTAAATTGAAAAGAGAAATGGAAAAGATATGCCCTTACACTCACCCTTGTGAGAAATTTCCTTGGAATTACTTATTAAGTTTGTATGTTAGATTAAGAATTTTTTACACACTTAAATTTTGCAATAGAAACTTCATTGCACAAAAAACAAATAAAAAAGAAAAAAAAATTATAAAAATTTTACATTTATAGATATATTATTTGTTTCTCGTTTTTTTTTGTATTATATGTATGTATTAATAAAATTTTATTCATTATTTTGAACTTTTCATTCTGCATTTTCATTTCATCAGTCTAGAATGTTGACTTCATATTGTAAGTAGACGATAACATTCTAATTTATAGGGAACACAGTATAGTTTTTTCATGTGTTGTCACAGCAGTTTCAACAATGAACTAAATGAACCTTCGCTTCTTACTTGACTAGGTAGGTCAATTTGAAAAGATACCACTTTTAATACCTCGACCCCCATGCAAAGTCAGAAAAAATGCAAAAAGAAGTAAACTTTGCTTCGTTGGAGGACATTTTATATGGTTGCTTCCAATCAATTTGTATCAGCCCTGTGAGCGTAATGACGGCAAACCCTAAAATTTTAAATGGGAAAAAAATTACTTAAGAACATTTTCAAAATATGCATTACCTATTCAGTAGATGAACCTAAAGGCTCTATATTGAATACAGATCACAGCAGTTTTGTGACCGAAGGTGGTTGATTACCATGGAAATAAGAAATCTAGAAAAATGAATCCTCTGAAACTAAAGGAAAAAACCTTTCTAGCCGAGAATTAACATAAAATTATCTGAAAAAACACTGATTCACAACAATCGCATTCACTTTAGGACATATGCACTAAAAATGCATCAGTTTCCCCTGACGATAATCATTTCAAATAGAAAATCATGAAAAATTTCTAAATAATACTTGAGAAGTGTTAATTATCAAATAATATTATTTTTACATTCGCCTCAAGGCTCATAATTCTTCCCGTAAAATAATTCACTTTAAAATTCCCGCGCATTTTCTCATGCGCGCCGAAATGATGCGCGTGTTCTCGGAGGAGTAAATAATTCCGTTCATTTGATCTAGAGTGCAACTACTGGTTGGTGTCTATACTGTGGTAGTAGTTCATGTTTTTGCCAACAGTCGCGCTGGCCATCACGAGAGTGCGAAATTTTGTTTACACAAATCAAATTGTAGTTGGCTCGTTGGCTGAGTGAACTGTTTCTCTGGTGACAGATGATAGGAATATCGATTTTTGATTAGAGAACAACATATGACCATGGTGAAATGTTGAAGCGTGCGCTAGTATAAGAGTGTTTTGGCATCGGAAAGAAAAGGAGAAGAGATAAAATTTCCGAGAGCATTTTTGAGAGAAAATTGGAAAAAACCTTATCTCAAGAATCAACTCCCAATCAATTTGTGTGTCAAGAGCACTTTTGCGATGAAGATATCAAAAAGATGATGGATTCATTATAAACGAAATCGAAATTGTCATCCCTCGTGAGAAGTTGACTCTTCTGAATAAGAATATTTAACCAATAAAACTACATGGTTCAGAAGTAAATATTCTTGAAGAATTTTGTTGGCATAACATAATATATGGTTTATATCGGTTCTCAGCTGAGTATTGGCAAAAGAATCTACTCTAATACCTAAGTGATAAATCTGAGACTGCTACCTTTTGTTGTCTTGATGTGTACTGCTCCTCACTACGGATTTATATAATTTTGAAGATTAGTAAACCAACTAACATAGCTGCTTTCAATAAACAATGATAAACAAAAGTAGGTACAATTTTTTTGATCAGTGATTTCTTTTGAATTTCATTGATTTCGACTTGCATTTTATTGCATATAATTCAGAGAACTCATATTCAATATAGATTTGAAGAAAGGTATTTGAAAAATCATCAGAAAAACCACGATGACACATAACCTTAAATAAAATGAAGGCTGTTCATTTCAAATTGACGCTTGAATCCCCACTCCTTATCGATACCCGCTGTAATCGCAGCGACACCTATTTTCCCCGTTTTTGGAGACACATTTTTAGTACGGCGATCGTTCTCCTTCTCTCTACTCTCCATAATGTCTACTTTTGGCTGATGCAACATTGAAAAAAAGCTTGGGATTATTGGGCAGTTCATCTTCCACAAACTTAATATATTTAGAATAATCACTTTTGATCAAGATCTTCGACAATGCTCTGAGACGCCGAAACTCTAGTAAATCTTTTGTATTATTATAGATCTTCAATTTTTTATGGATTTTATTCTTTTTCTTCACTAACTTTATGGTGTGTTTAGAAAAATATGAGGGAAACCTAGAATTAATGTACATCTTTGGAACGAAGTCCTCAATAATACCATCAAGTATACCATAAAATATGTCTAGATCAGAATCAACGTCTCCACTACATAGCAATTCAGGCCACGGTACGGAAGACAATTTATTGTTTATGCTATCGTAATTGCCTTTTTTGAAATGATAAATACAAGTACTTGATATGGAAAGATATTTAATATTTAATTGTAGCATAAACTCTAATGAAGGATGGTGCTTGTCTTCTCCCACCAATGGACTGTTACATGGAGTAACCTGAGACAAAAGAAACTGATTACACAAGACCAAGTCCAAGATTCTACCATTAGTGTTGTTGACACTATTGAACTGCATCAGCTCACATACTGAGAGTGCATCTATGAGATCAGAATATTTTGCCTCTACATTATTTGGTTCAAAGTATGAATCGTTGGCATCTGGATTGCCTATCCACCTAATGGAGGAACAATTAAAATCTCCGCACACAACAACCACATCACGTTCTATATTATTCTTTAGGGCAGTTAACTTTGAAGAAAAACCAGCACTGACACCAGAATCTCCAGTAGGCAGGTAGAAGCAGCACAGAAAAATTCTAGTGGATCCAATCATTATCTTAACCCACAGATCCTCCCTTATGATTGAAATAAACAAAACTGAAGGAGTCGCATGAAAGTCATACATTAATAAATTATTATATAAATAACCGTGGAATGTAATATTTTCATTTAAAATCGTATGGGAAGGTAAATCACATAAAAGGGTTGATTTCTTGTGATTTCTTGTATGGGGGGCTGTAGCCCTATAGCCCTCACAGACCAGCCGCCACTGAGCTGTTGGTACCTTGATTAAACTGCAGTGCGTCCTCACTCTCTCTGTCTCTTCGGGATGGCTGCTTGTCAAATAGCGACCATAGAGTCCGTTAACTGAAGTTGACGGCGTAGATGTATCACTTCTGTGATCGGTTAACCTAACCCTTTCTGCCCCGTGGCAAATACCATCACACTCATTACAGATTTATAGGTACAGTTGGCAGGCATAGTTGCTCGAATCACTACCTGAGAATTTTACTGTAGAGATTTTAGATGACAAATATTTCGATCATTTCTGCATCAGTGGTGTTCTATTCTTGCGAGAGGCGATTATTGTTCACTTTATAAGCACAGATTTAGATAACCTAAAGGACGTTTGCTGAGATCCTATAATTCTGCATTTTATAGAAGTTCAGGTGTTTTCTTAAATAACAATAACAACAATAACAACAACTTTATTCTCAGAATTTTCAACACAAATATACAAAAAAAAGAGATACCGTCAACAATAGAAAACAAAAACAAATTATACTATAGTGTTCACATAGGAATAGTTTAAAAATTCTGAAATCGAGTAAGGTTCGATATCTATAATTAAATTTGTGAGTTCTTTTTTGAATTTGGCGAAATTCACCATATTCAAAATATTCTGAGGTACAGTATTATAGAATTTTATACACATATGCTTAGTATTTTTTTCAGTTAGAGTCCTTTTATGTATTATGTTTGGAAAGAAAAAGGGTACAGTACGTCTTGTGTTATTATGATTTTTTAAATCCCCAAAATAATGTGGATTTTTTTTCATAAAAAGTATGCTTTCCAGAACGTATAGTCCATAAAAAGTGAGAATTCCATTCTGTCTGAAATGCCCTCTGTAAGTTTCTCTAAATTTCAGTCCAAGCATAGATCTTAAAGCGTATTTTTGAATAACAAATAATTTACAGCCATCAGAACCATTACCCCAAATCACTATTCCATACCTAAGTATGGAATCGAAACTTGAGAAATAGATGGATCTTAAAAGTTGCCTGTCTACACGTCGGGATAACACCCTTATCATATACAGAGCACTATTTAGTTTTTTACTCAATTGATGTATATGTTCGGACCAATTCAATTTATTATCGACATGAACTCCCAAGAATTTGGTGGATTGTGCTATTTCAACGAGTATTATTGAAATGGATATTTTCTGGAAAATTTTCCATAGATCTATTAGTCCTGAACATAATGCACTCAGTTTTATCCACATTGAGAAGGAGCCCGTTTCGACTACACAAATTGCTGATGATAAGATCAAAAACTATCTGCGTTTGCTAATGCAGTATTTTATGTCTTCCTTTCTAATAAGTGCATTTGCGTCATCCACAAACATAAGAATATTAACCAATGTGCTGAAGGCAAAAAATTTATATATTGAATAAAAAGTGGGGGCCCCAAAATACTCCTCTGAGGTACACCCATATTAATGGAAACAACAACTCCGGATGAATTGTCGTTCCAGTAATGTGGGTTAGTGATGAACTAATATAGGAGGTCTCAGAGAAGTCGAAATAACCAAGTGCAACTGTGGACCGGTTTCGGGATCATTTTCCCTCGTCAGTACAGTTACAGTTTAGCACTGACTCTTCCGAACGGAGGAACGAGATCGCTAAGACTACCATCCTCCATCGGAAGATTCAGTTGGATTTAACGTTCAGACGCCGAAGTGTGAACACGCCCGTGTGAATACTCCGAAATCGTACTTATTAACTGATAGTCTCTTAAAAATCGCGGCAAAACACGAATTAGTGAAAACCTCAATCAAGGGCAAAAGGGATTTCGCTCACCAAGTCCATCGATAAATTTAAAAAGATGGATCAGCATCCATGAAGCAGATCTAGAATTCATATCTCCCAAGAAGACGTGCCGTAGACCAATCCCAACAGAACCGAAACCAACTGAATTGACCAATAAATTTGGTATTCTCAAAGATGTAGAATCCATGGAAACGATTCACAACAACCCCTTGGAACTTCGAAAATCGAAGACTACAAAAAGTTTCATCAAATGGGAATGAAAAATTCTCAATCATCCCTCATGACTTACGCAAATCTGATTTGGAGTAAGATGACTAAAACCATTCGAACCATTTCGAACAAATCCAGTGAAACTAAAATAAAAGAACTTAAGAACGTTAAGAAATAAACTTTCAAGAAAGGAAAAAAGAAATTTTTCAACCATAATAAAATTAGAAAAGACCTCCCAGCTTAAAAATTATTTTCTTCGGAGAATAAAACAGATTAATTCAACATTTAATTATGTGAATTTCACTGCCTTTTTTATTTAACCCATCTGAGCACTAGTTTGTGTTTTCTTCGCACACTCGATATGCCTTAGCAAAAAACTACGCACTCATTTAAAACTTATGTAAGCATGCTCTTTTTAAACTTTCAGACTAGGTGAAACATTAGTTAGGCACTAGTATCCAAAACTATATAATGTCAACATTGTATATATCCCCTTGTATATATAGCCCAGTAGCGTAGCTTAAAAACTTTAAATCAAAACAACTGCAAAGTAAAAAAAAAAGTTGTGTTTTCTTCTTCGGAAGGTTCAGTGCTATACTGTACTGATGACCGAAACCAGTCTACAGTTGCACTTGGATATTTCGACTTCTCTGGGACCTCCTATGTTAGTTCATGACTAACCCACATTATTGGAACGACAATTAGAATAGAATAGAATAGAATAGAATAGAAAAGTCTTTATTTCAAATAGAGAAACTTTACAAGTAACTCGAAATGAAACAGGGTCAAAATTTGGAAACTGATTTAAAATTGATAAAACTCTTTCAGTGAATATCGCTCCATTTTCAGTAGCAGCTGGAAATATAGCCTCTTGAAACTGTTCAATGTCGTCTCTGCTCTTATTTGGGGTGGCAGTTTATTGAAAAATTTTGTGCAACAGTACTCAGCATTCCTCTCAGTTAAAGTAAGCCTATGTTTTGGGTATTTCAATTCAGTTGTTCTTGTGTTGTATTTGGTAATGGTTTTCCCTTCGAAGTAGTCTCTATTCTTATAGACAAATAACAGACATTCCTGAATTTAAATGGCGAATGCTGTTAGTAAATTGTTTTCATGGAATTTTCCTCTACATGCTTCTCTGAATTCTAGTCGGTATATGATGCGAATAGCTCTCTTTTGGAATCTCAAGATCTCCTCCATTCCCGAAGAGGCCCCATAGAAAATGATACCGTATCTCATCTTCGATTCGAATACCGCTTGATAGATTGTCTTCATAGATGTTGAGTCGAGGTATCTACTCAGGACACCCAAGGAGTAACATATAGAACTGAGTTTTTCACATAAGTTGGTGACATTATCACGCCAGTTGAGACTTTCATCTATGGTCAAGCCCAAAAAGTTACAATTTTTTTCCAGGGGGAGCTTATAATCAACTGTCTCAATGCACTGAGGAATTTCAACATTTGCGTGGTTGGTGTGAAACATTACAACACTTGTCTTCTGAGTATTCAAACATAACTGATTTTACTCATTTACTTTTGTGATGGTAGATTCAATCAGGCATTTTAGAGCACCAAGAGTTTTTTCTCCGCATAACTGTTAAACGGTTGAAATTTCGTGCATAAATGTATGTTGTTGAAATACATTTTTTTATTACACTTCTATATTTCTGTCTGATATTGTTAGAAAGGGTGTTCTTAGAGGGTGAATCATAATATTTTTGGTACTTCTTTCGTTGTATTCGTTTTGTTGAAAAAATCCAAATACAAAAAATCGAACAGTTTTCGAGATATTTCAGTTCTTGTTGTCACATGATGTCAGCAGATTCATTCATCGCGAGATCCATCGATGACGATGTTTTAGCAGGCCATGAACAATTCTGTTTTGAATTTTGTCGATGATATAATCATCATGAACTCACAGAAATATCCCGGACAATTCTCTCATTTTTGTAAGATATTAAAAAGGAATAAATGTTACTAATATTTTCTATGTCTTTTTTTGAGTTCATAACATTATCTGTTCGTTTGATGTGAAACATTTCCAAGAATGATCGTTTATTCAAATTACTTTCAAACTCCAGAATCTTGGTAGCATTATAATCTAATTCATGTTTGGTTTTTCGACTATGTTCCGCCAAAGCACAATTCTTTCTGGGATTTTTGATATCACTTTTGTGTTGAACTAATCTCTTTTTTAATTGTTGAGAAGTCTGGCCTATGTAGCTTAAATTGCAAGAAGTACATGGTACACAATATACTACTCCTCTCATTTTCATTTTGTCTAACTTATCTTTTACTGATGAATAAAGTCTGCCTATATTAAATTGATTTTTTATCGCGATCTTGAAGTGAGAATCTTTTAGTATATTCACTAATTTGTAGGTGACATCTGGTATAGCTGGTAAGGACACATAAAAAATATCTGCTAAATTTGCAATTCGCGATTCATTACCTACATCATGTGTTCTTGAGGATGTGTTGAAAACTAATCTGCTAATCAATCCTCTTGGATATCCGTTTTTTAACATCAAATCTTGAAGGATTACTAGATTTTTGTTTAATAGTGTGGGGTGCGAAATCTTAGTGATTCTTTCTTTCATGCCAACAATAAGATTAATTTTTTGTTTTAATGGATGATTGGATGAGAAATTGATGTATCTACCTGAACTGCTATTTTTACGATACCAATCAATCTTTAATCTGTTATCATTAGTTCTTATGATTCTCGTATCAAGAAATGGAACTGAATCATTTGTTTCCTCCTCCAATGTAAATTTGATGTATTGATTAAAACTGTTAAAACTATCTAACACAAACTGAATCTGATCGGCAGGAACCGCACAAAATATATCATCAACATATTTCTTTATTACAGGGATCAAAAACGGAATCAAGGCCAGAACCTTATCTAGCACATAGTCCATCACCATTCTTGCGACAATAGGGCTCAATTTTAAGCCCATAGGTGATCCAAAAATTTGAATAAAGATCTTACTATCAAAGATGAAATAATTTGACTTAAAAAGAAAACTCACTATATCCATGAATTCAACCATTGGAATATCAGTATGTGCCTCTATCGAACTCCAATTACTCTCTATTACTTCAAGCACCAAATCAAGGGGAATGTTACTGTACAGCGACACAACATCTAAGCTAATTAACCTATAACCTGGTGGCAACTGAAAATCATTAAACTCGGCAGAAAACTGAAAACTGTCTTTGACATAATATCTATTTTCTTCATTATCAACTGAGCTGGTTAAAATTGATGCTATGAATCCTGAGAGACTAGATGTAGGAGTATTAATACATGATACAATGGGACGTAGAGAAAGGGTAGGCTTGTGAACCTTGGGCAGGCCATAGAACCTAGCTGGAACACCGTTATAGTCATGCAACATTTTACCTTGTTCTTTAGATATATATTTATTGTCGACTAATTTATTAATCATCGCATTCAACTTGTTTTGAATTGATGTAGTTGGATCTCTCTGAAGCAACATATAATAACAAACAAAAGGGTCGCCTAAGCGGGCGCATCGCAAGAATGAAATATTAATGGAAAGGAAGGAGGGAAAATGATCCCGAAACCGGTCTACAGTTGCACTTGAGTTTTTCGACTTCTCTGGGACTTCCTATGATAGTTCATGACTAACTCACATTATTGGAACGACAATTCCTTCGGAATTGTTGTTTCCATTAATATTTCAACATATAATAACGATTGTCATTAAGTAATTCATAGGCCAAACGTAAATACTGATCTTTACCAATTGCAACCGTGATATTTCCCTTGTCTGACTGTAATATTAAAAGATCAGGTTGATCCCTCAGGAAGCTTTTACAAAAAAAGTACTCCTTTTGGAACACATTACTTATGTTGGGAGAACTCCTGATATAATTAGTTATTACGTTAGTTGTCAAAGACCTGGTAATGTTTTTATCTTCCTCACTGAGATCTTTTTTAGAGTGAATAATATACTCCACATCAGCAAGGAGTTTCTGAACAGATACTTCACTCTTCGGAATGTCAACACAAAACTTATTACCCAAAGAAAGAAACTTCGTGACCCTTTCAGGAATCTGAATAGAACTCACATTCTTGAACCAACTGGCTTGCTGGTACACCTTCTTTAGTTGTTCGTTTTTTAAAAAGTCAATTTTCTTTAAATTATCAGTTCTTACTCTATGAAACTTATCATTATGTTTAATTGTCTGTCTCCTTTTAAACTCACATAAAATATAGTTCGGAAGAGAATCCTCAAGTTTCTTCCACTGAATCAACAACTCTGACTCTAATTTAATTATGGTTTTGTTAGTTATTTTTATCTCTAAACATAAGGTCTGATGAATCACCTTCACTCTCATATTCATCGCAATACGTGAACTAACAACATCACTTACTGATGCAAAAAGAAAGTTCAAATTATTCACTATGTGTTTAGGTCTTACTCCTTGTCTCTTGCACTCTAACACTCTAAGAATAAATGTAGTTTTACATAATACAGCCTGTTTTGATCCAAGAACCCATTAACCTTATTGGAGAATTATACGATTGGAGTTATTTAGTATTGTGATATATATATATATATATATATATATATATATATATATATATATATATATATATATATATATATATATATTAGACTGATTCAAAAAAATCGACTTTCTCTTGTTTTGAGAAACACACCCCTTATTATCTTCAGGGCATTGAAAAAAGGCGTCTGTGAAAATATTGGCCGAAAATATTATTATTTAGAGGTCGCTCATCGAGGATTTCTATTTTCCCTACTAATAGCAGGGGAAAAAAATTTATGTTTAGTTAAAAAATTCCAGTTCGCAAACCAATGGACCGATTCCATTGAGCGATATATTTTTATGTAGGGGATTAGGTGCTCTACAAAAACTGCCCCATAAAATTTTTCCATGAAACGGCTTTTCGAAAAGTTATTAGAGCTTGAAATTAAATTTTTGTCGATGTAGCTGTTTTTACTCGGATATCGGGGAGAAATTATTGGAATTTACTTTGAAAATCAGAAAATAGTTATGGAAAGATACAATTAATATGATTGTATGTAGATTCAAATAATTTATGACATCCTCAAATAGTCAACCTCAACAATTGTTAGAGAGTTAGAAATTTATACTCGTCAGAATCAAATTATAAAGCTTCTCTTATTCCTCATTCCTTTGGGTCAGAAAGAATGATTGGTTTTGTGCCCTCTTTCAGATTAGTGTTTGTTCTTAAAGCCAGTATTTGTCTTCAGTTTCAGTCATAATACAATTTTGTGTATTCATTATTTTTATAAACCCAAAATGGCCGCTGTCACAAAATAGTGAACTATCAATTTTTCAACAAATATCTCGATATTTGTGGGATAGGGTAGGTTTGTTTGATGATATTAGAAAGAAGTCGCATGTAGAAAGCATTTATTCGGTTGTGAGAAATAATATTGGTGTTGGTATATTCAACATCTATTATACATAATATGTTCTAAACAGATAATTTCAATTTCTTTTTGTTGCAATCCGGAAAACGATGACCATGTTCGTTGATCAATTGTAAAAGAAACTGTAACTGTTAATTCTTCATTATTCTTTTAGTAGTTATTGCATTCTTCAATTAAACCAATAACTCGCTCCGCTAAATCGTTAACAACAGAAAGATCCTATCATCTATATGTTACTTTCACTACGTAATGTCTTCTTCAATGAAATCATATAGCGAGAATTTTGTGAATGCGGCCATTTTGGGTTTGCAAAAATAATGAATACACAAAATTGTATTATGGATGAAACTGAAGACAAGTACCGAGTTTAAGATCAAACACTAATCTGAAAGAGGGCACAAAACCAATCATTCTTTCTGACCCAAGTGAATGAGAAATAAGAGATGCTAAATAATTTGATCCTGAAGAGTATGAAACACTAACTCCCTAACAATTGTTGAGGTTGACAATTTGGGGATGTCATAAATGATTAAAATCTAAATAAAATCATATCAATTGCAACTTTCGAGAACGATTTTCTGATTTTCGAAGTAAATTCCAATAGTTTCTCCCCGATATCCGAGTAAAAACAGCTACTTCGACAAAATTTTATTTCAAGCTCTAATAACTTTTCGAAAAGCCGATTTATGGAAAAATTTCATGGGGCAGTTTTTGTAGAGCACCTAACTCCCTACATAAAAATATATCGCTCAATGGTATCCATCCATTGGTTTGCGAACTGGAATTTTTTAACTAGAAATAAAAAAATTTTCCCTGCTATTAGTAGGGAAAATAGAAATCGTCGATGAGCGACCTCTAAATAATAATATTTTTGGCTAATATTTTCACAGACGTCATTTTTCAATGCCCTGAAGATAATAAGGGGTGTGTTTCTCGAAAAAAAAGAAAGTCGATTTTTTTGAATCAGTCTAATATATATATATATATATATATATATATATATATATATATATATATATATATATATATATATATATATATATATATATATATATATATATATATATATATATATATATATATATATATATATATATATATATATATATATATATATATATATATATATATATATATATATATATATATATATATATATATACATCTGGCTTACTTTATTGCGTCCTTTCAAAAAGCAACCTTATTGCGTCTCCCAGAAATACGCTACCTAGGTGGAATCTGATCGAAGTATATTAATCTACGCAAGAAATTACGTAGTTTGGTCGTTTCAGATCTCGAATATCTTCATTAATAAAGAAGTTGATATACGCACATTATTGCGTCCTTTCATGGTCCTACCATTAGTGCGTCCGGCGTATATTTTGTTTTCATATGTAGCACAATGCTGCGTCCGAATTTTATTCAATCTTTCACCATTAGCATGTTGTTGCGTCCAGCGTAGTTGCCACATATGTTTTAGAATCTGGTACAGTAGGATTATTCGAACTCGATGACGTGATCAAATCAAATCAAATCAAATCAAATCAATTTATTCATCATATAAACATATAAACAATTAAAGTGTTCTATTGGCAACTGAATTCACACTAGAAATGAATGAATCCATATCTGTGTCGTGAACCCTTTACCATCAAATTATAAGGATGCAAAAATAAAATGGAGCAAATGAGGAGCCCAGAGACCGCCCCCAGAGAGCCGGACGAAAAAGAGTCCCGCCAGTAGATCACACGAAAAAAAATAACTGTTCAAAATAGTAGTATTTTTTATTAGTTCTTATTATGTAGATGGCATTATATTCAAAAACGTACCATAGTTCTCCTGGATGTATTTTTTGGTTAGTTTACTGAACTTTCGTTTGTTATTATTCAATGATTTTATGGTGTTAGGAAGTTTATCATAAAACTTAGGTGCAAAATATGTTACAGTCCGTTGCGTATGTGACTTGATGTACAGATGGGTTCTTAAAAGATTAGATCTAGTGGTGTAGTACGTGGGTTTTTTTGGTAATAGGTGTTGTATTTTGGGCAAATAATTGATGCAGGCATGAACATATAGAGCCTTAATTGGAAGTACATCAGCCAATTCGAATAATCTGTCAGTTGAGAAGGTTCGGGGTTTGTTATGTATTATTTTAAGTATAAATTTCTGAGTGGTCACTACGCTTTGTAAAGAGTTATTGAATCCTCCCCCCCAAATAATCAAACAGTATCTCAGAATGGATTCTACTAGTGAGATGTATACCATCTTTAATAGTTTTTTGTTAAGAATATCTCTGAGTTGATATAGTCTGTATACTAATTTTCTCATTCTCTTATTGATGAAGTTGCAATGAAGATTCCATCTGAGATGTCTGTCTAAGATAATACCCAAATATTTAATACTGTCGACACTCTCTAAGGGCTCGCATGTACAGTCACAATTCGTACAATCTTCACTGTGAATTTTCAAGGTCATATTTTGGGGTATGTCGACGGCGGATATTGAGAATGTAATGTATTTTGTTTTTAGAATATTTATACTAAGAAGGTTGTAGTTGAACCAACTATACAGATTTCTAATACCATGTTCAGCCTTCCCAAATACCTCCTGCCAAGTGGACCCTGAGAACGATAAGACCGTATCATCAGCGTAGGCAATTATTTTAGCACTTTTTAGTATTGATCCAATATCGTTAATATAGATTAAAAACAGTGTAGGACCAAGGACGGTACCCTGTGGGATACCCATTGGGGTAATTCTCTCGTGACTATAAGTATTTTCGATTTTTACTCTTTGTGTCCTGTTGGATAAGTAATTTTTGAAAAGAAGATTCACATTTCCCCTTATTCCCAGATACTCCATTTTTTCCAATAATTTGTCATGAGGAACGGTATCGAAAGCCTTAGCTAAATCGATAAATACTGATAAGATCTTCTTATTTGCGTTAAAACACGTATTTATTTCATTTGTTAGATTAAATATGGCGTCTTCTGTGCTTAAATTTGATCTGAATCCATACTGATTATTAAAGATTACATTATTTTTTTCGAGAAAGTTCATAACGCGTTTTTTCAAGCATTTTTCGAATAATTTGGCAAAGTTATTGATGAGTGCAATGGGTCTATAGTTTTGTAAAGATTGTTTATCTCCTGACTTATGTATAGGTATGATATTAGATGTTTTCCAGTCTAGGGGAATTTCGTTTTTAACAAAAGTTAGATTAATTATATATTTGAGAGGTTCTACTAAATATGTATGTATCTTTTTTATGAGTTTGGCGTCAATTCCATCATCCCCAGGTGAGGAATCATTCTTCAGGGTAGCTATTAGTAGTATAAGTTCTTTTGAGCTCACTGGTGCCAGGAAAAGTGTATTTGGATTAGTTATGTTAGTTGTGTATATTTTTTTTGTTTTCTTGACCTTTTCCTGCATTTTACCTCCTATAGTGGAAAAGAAATCGTTGAATGAGCCAGCAATGTCAGTTGGATGAGTCAATACTTCATTTTTTTCATTGATAATACTATTTATTTTGCTTTTAGATTTTGCGACATTGACCGCCTCATTCATTATTTTCCAAATTTTTTTAGAGTCTTTCTTTGCTGATTTAATTTTGTTAGAGTAATAATTATTTTTTGTTAGTTTTAGTAATTTATTGAGAAAGTTCCTGTAATCAATATATTGAAGTTTCTTTTCTTCTGAGTAATTTCTATTTAAATCTAATTTCATTTTATCCCTTTTACGAATACTATGTATTAATCCAAGAGTTATCCACGGTTTAAGTTTCTTATTTTTGTTGTTTATACGTGTTTTCTGTTCACAATTGCCAATGTGACTCATCAAAATAAACTTAAATTCCCGATAACATTCCTCCACATCATCTTTCTCATATACTTTTAACCATCCCTCCTCCCTCAGTAATCCCAACAATTTCCTGTCATCGATTTTCTTAATTTCATCCGTTTTAATACCACTACAAATTTTTTCATTTAAGTTGAGTTCTAATCCCACTGGAAAATGATCAGACATTGAAAATTTAAAAACAAAGGGACGAAGACTGATTTTTTTACTAATACTCTTCTGTGTTCTGATCATTATATGATCGAGTAGAGTTTTTGTTGTTGCTGTGACTCTAGTAGGCTTGTTAATATAAGAAATAAACCCACATGATCCCATTTCATTTAAATAGAGGCTTGCCATTTTATCGTTTCCCTCCAAAATATCAATGTTTAAGTCACCAATAACTACCTCTACATCATTGTAATTAAGTTCACTTAAATATATTTCCATTTCTTCTATGAATACTTTCATTTTAGTTGCTGGAGGTCTGTAAATAGCCGTCAGTCCAAGAGAAAGTTCATTAATTCTAATTTCTATACGAATAGGAATTGTTTGACTCAGCTGTACATAAGCAACACTTGGATTCAGATTGTTTCGAATATAAACTATTGTTCCATCGTTTTTATTGAATAGTGAGTTGTTATAGAATGTATCATACCCAGGTATAGTGAATAGATTAATGTTAGTAGTTTCGATGTTAAAGGTTTCCGAGAGAACTATTATGTGTATTTTTTCTAAATTTATGCTGTCCAAGTGAACTAACAGTTCATTGAAATGTTTGTGAATACTTCTTATGTTGAAATGCATTATACCCAGCCGCGTATGACCCCCAACAAAACACTCCCCCGCCCCAAGCTCCCCGACCACCGCCGTATCCGGGACCTCATCAAGCTCCACCGTCTCTAACACATTCATGAGACAGATACAAAAATTAGTGACTCTCACATGCCCTCCGATCAAGTAAAAAATTTGAAAAGATTCACTTCATAAAGTGCATAATATATACAAATACATACTACATACTATTTTATTTTTCAAACAAATATTATGATTTCAATAATTCAGAGAAAGAATAATATGAATGACTCAGTAAAAAAGAAATTCACTCTAATGAGGTTACATTTTTTCTCTCTACGCCATTCTCACTTTTAATGTATATATTTCCGTTGCGCGTGAATACTTGTTTTTTATCCTCGCATTTCCGTTGAAGCGATCGATATAACTCAAGGCGATTTTTAGTTAAGTCTTCAACTATTCCAATTTTGGTTCCACTCAAACGTCCACAATTTTTCATTATTGTTAGTTTTGTTTGATAACGTTCGAAGCGAACAATCACTGGACGCGGCTTTTCCTTTTTCACACCAACTCTATAACACCTCGCAATGTCAGTTTTGTTGAGTGTTACCTTCATGTTGTCCTTGAATAATTTAAGTAAATTCTCCAATAATTTTTCCTCTTGATTTTCCATCAAATTGAAGATACATACATTGTTGATTTTCTCCGCTTGCATAAGATTATCCATCCTTTTGTTTATCAATTCGATTTTATCCGAGTTATCGTTGACTGCCGACTGTATCACATCTAGTTTTTCGTTGATCTTGATAAGAAGTTTGTTTATAAATTCGTCGTCACTTAGGATTTCTATAATGGATTCCTTAATTGCTGCCTTTATATCTGTGGTGTTTTTAGGAGCCATTTTTCAATGTAGGTGTAGGTACAAATGTTTACAGCCCAGGAATTCTGGGATTCGTTGGCACTTGTAATTTTTATAATAATTAAAATTTTAACAGGAGCGATGTGTTCACGGTCTACTCTCTGCGCATCTCAGATGATGAATGATGTATATATATATATATAGTGATCGTATTATAACATTGGCTCAAGTTATTACAACTTTCATCTTTCAAAACACCTCTATATTTATGATGGCTATCATCCTTAGTTTGTGGACTGCTCACTTGGGGAATCGTATTCCAGAATGTTTCAAACACTCTTTAAGTGTCTTTTTGTCAAGAAGAGCTTTAATGATTATGTAATAACTTTAAAAACGTTATATATTTCATTTTCGTTTTTTTTTAATAACAAATGAATATGAGATAGTTGTGCTCTGGAGATAACTCGAATTAGGAATGCATTAACTGCACAGTTGTTAGTTTATCCTACGTTTATCCTACGAACAATTTGGCAGTCTGGAGAGTCAACTACTCTCTCAGGGTAGTTAAATGGACTGCGAGTGAAATTCTCGAGTTCGATAGAAGAGTTTGAATATGAATCGTAGCCTGCATCCTAGCTCTTCGATATACAAGGACTCTCTTTGCTTATAGGAGGACGAAACCATTGAGCAAATCCTCAGTGACTGCCCAGCGGCAGACAAGGTTCGCTCAGGCTGGTAAATATATATATATATATATATATATATATATATATATATATATATATATATATATATATATATATATATATATATATATATATATATGCACGCTACAGACTATATTGGGACTCCACTTTAGTGACGGATCGAGCGGTGATGCATAACAGACCTGATATCGCGCTCTTCGACACCGAACAAAAAACATGTATGCTCATAGAGTTCACGATCCCGGCGGACGATAACATTGCGAAAGCATACACGGAGAAGATTACCAAATACGGCGACTTGGCATTTCAGCTGCGTGAACTCTACAATTTGAGGACGATCAGCATTCTCCCGATGATCATATCGGTGAATGGCTTGGTGGAGACACATCTACTGGAGAACACTAAGAGATTACGCCTGGAACCTGATGTCATTTCTGCTTCCCAAAAGCAAGTCATCCTGTATACCACCCGAATCGTTAGAAAATTCCTACAAGGATTCTGAACACTATTTTGATTTTGACAATTTCTTTGTCCGATCAAAGTTAGATAAAACCCATAGAGATGGTGAAGAAAAAAAAAAAAAAAAAAAAAAAAAAATATATATATATATATATATATATATATATATATATATATATATATATATATATATATATA